>NC_080672.1:199722005-200002005 GCF_030247195.1 Topomyia yanbarensis | reverse complement strand
GGAATAGGGTAGCGATCATCGATAGTTTTATCATTCAACTTTCGATAATCGATCACAATACGCCATTTCTTCTGCCTGGAAGCGTCCAATTTTTTGGCACTATCCAGACAGGTGTCGTCCATGGGCTGCTCGACGGCCGTATAATGCCTTGGTCAAGCATTTTTGAAATCTGACGCTGAACCTCCGCTCTGTGGCAGAACGGATAGCGATAGGGCACGTCGTCCCTTGTTCTGATTTTGTGTTTTATTGCATTCGTGAATGGAAGTTGCTGACCTTCCACAAAGAAAACGTTTTCGTAATCAGCAATAAGTTTTAACAGGCTATTTTTTTCCTCGTGGTTGAGGTGATCTAGCCTCAACTGATCTAAGATGGCTGTTCTGTCAGAAAATTCTTCAGTAGTTGGCTGTTCTGTCAGAAAATTATTTAATTCTACATCCAACGGTCCCTTCATCGTGAATTTTGCAGGGGTGTCACTCAAGTTTGATATAACGAAAAATGCTCTATTATCAGTTGCATAGTATAGTCCAGAGTTGATAATGATTGCATCACTGATGTTCACATCACTCTCTAAAAATAAATCTCCTTCAGTGGAGTTCACGGGAAGATTAATTGTTTTGCTCTCGTGAGCATTGAGCGTTGCATGGGCTGTGTTTGGATATTTTCGATGCATTTTGATTGTCTCGTTTGGCAGTTTAAGTTCGTTAGAGGTACTGGCCTTTAGTTTTTGTAGGGATTGATAACCAATCAATCCATCGAAAAAGTCATGAAATTCGAAGACGTAAAATCTTAATTTTTCGGTTTGTGGAAACGGAGTAAATTCGACGTACTGATTTAAACAGTGTGAACCACTAATATTACAGACCTTGATGGGTTCCGTAAAACGACACTTTTCGAGGTTGACGTGTCGCGGGCCAATATAATTTTTATTAGCGTCGGTGTCAATGAGAAATTTTAATGAACCTTTTGATGTTTGTATCGTAATGTAAGGAATGAAGTTCGCTAGGTCGTCGGATGGTGACCTTGAGCCATCAGAAAATTTAAATCGTCTCCTTCTTCATTATTATTAGTGTTGTCATTTTGTGTTTGAGAAGTTTGCCCTGCATATTCGTCTGCGGGTGGTGAATTTTCAGGTTGCTGATATGAGTTCGGCATTTCATATTGAGTTCTACAAGATGACGACACGAATGAACTCATAATGAATGAAGTTCATGTTTGACAATTCTCGGTGGTTTGTTTACTTTGTCAGATGCGTGAGTGCGAGCGCAACGGTTGCTCATCTGTTACATTCGAACTCACGTAACTTCTATGTAAACAAACCACCGAGAATTGTCAAAAGAAGTTCATCCGCCTCGTTTTGTGGGGTTATGTCGGTTGGTGTAAAACCTAATTATGCCAGAGGGTCAGGAATATCAAATTCGTCATAGAAATACTCATAGGGTTCGTTGTCGACTTGTAGCTGGTAATGTGGACCAGGATTAGCTCTTGTCGGGTGTGACCGGTTTATATAATTAATTTGTCGGCTCCTGATGGAGGAATCGACTTCCATAGGGATTGGTTTGGGAAATTTCTGGTTGTACTGGGGTTGTCTAAATTGTGGGGATTGACCTTGTCGGAAAGGTGGAGGAGGTCGGAATTGTTGGATCGGTGGAGATGACCTATATTGTTGAGCGTTTTGAGGGGGGTGATACTGGGAAAACATCTGAGGAGGTCGAAATTGTTGGAAAGTTGGAGGTAGTCGAGGTTATAGGAAGCCTGGAGGGGGTCGCATAGGAATTTTTGGCAGGTAAGCAGCTGGTTTTGGGGGAAGGATAGGAGTAAAAATGTGTGTATTTGTGTGGTTTCTCGCATGATTATAGTTATTTTCATCGAGACACAGTCTCAAATCTTCTTTACGAGTGCTAGGCGACTGCGCTTTAATTATAGGTCCTAATGGATCTTTCAACCCTCCTAGTTTGGCTTTTGCTAATTTTAACTGCTCGTCAATGTTGTTGAGGTTCAGTAAATTAACGAGTAGTGAAATTGTATGTGAAATTTTTCCATAGAACTCTTCTATGGTAGAGTTCTGTTCTAATTTAAATAAGTGCCTACTTAAACAAACCTCGTCACGATGGTCGCTGTAATGTGTTATAAGGTTGTTTTTTATTTCGGACCAATCGAGATTGGTACCGTATAGTTCGAGGACGCTATCGGCGTCTCCCTGAATTTTTGTGCGCATGGCTTGTAACCATACGTTGTAGATGGTTGTGTCTCTCGCATTTTCTAACAACGGCATTAAATTGTCGATGCTCTTTAAAATGTATGTAATTTTATCGGATTGCCATCGAAGGATGGCAAGTATTTAATAATCTGTGGTGTTTGAAGGGATTTTAGAATCCCTTCTACACCTGAAACGCGTTCATCATGTCGCATTTCTCTTAATCGTGTCTGCGCGGCGTTCGCTGCTGCCTGTGCGGCGCCTACAGCTTCAGCCGCCCCGATGGCTAATTTTTATCTGCGAGCATACGCTGCACAGAGGAGCAACTAGAACAAATTCCTGGCCAATAACCAAAATATTTTTTTTTTTGATTTTCAATTTCGTTATATTTTTTTTTTACATACCTAAAGTCTGCTGAATAAGATGGAAAAATTAGAAGTATGTCAAAAATTGTTAAAGATTTTTTGCATGGATGTAAAATGGTGATATTTTAAGGGGTTTTTTAATCATCCAGCAATATCGCTTTCTAGTGATGATGACTGTATTAAGTAAGACAATATTATTGCAAACGTAGTTGAACACAACCATTTGTATAACTTCGACTTAAAACTAACTGAAAGTATTAGTGTTGCTGTGCATTGCACCAACTTTAAAAAAATACGATTTTTTAACATTTTATTCCAAACTTGAATAATAAAAAAGTTACATTATACGGCGAGATCCGGCAAAGTTGCTGAAGCAGTATTACAAAATCAGATTCCAGCTATCCGAAAAACATAAGAACTCTTCCGATCTTGTCCGATCCACAAATTCCAAGCGATTTGAAAATATTGAAATTTTTAGCAATTTGAGGTACACCGAAATACTGTAGCGCCAAATACTATGTTTTTCAAAATTTATCTTTATGAAAATATGCACAAGCGTCCCTTTTCTTCTCCTTTTTCCACTGATCAACTGATTGTGCAACTGGAAAAAGAAATGTATTTACAAAGATCACCTCGAAATTACTAGTATTCGAAAGGATTTAGAAAATTGACCTCTGCACTGGTAGGTGGATAGATGCAAAATTGTTCCAAAAACTTGTTATTGTCTATTTTTTGTTCAATTTAAGGAATAATAACAGCAATAGTAACAACAAATAATTTTGGCCAGGATTTGACTTCAGTTACTCCTCCGTGCACTGTAGCTCTGCGATTGGTGTTCCATTTCTAAACGCTAATCACTTGTCACTTTTCACTTGTATTTAGTTACTACTGTTAGGCTAATTTGGTTAACGTTTTTACATTTCTTATAAAAGAAATGTATAGAATTCGCTCAAACTTTCAAGAATTTTTCCGAGGCCCGGAGGGCCGAGTCTTATATACCAATCGACTCAGCTCGACGATTTGAGACAATGTCTGTGTGTGTCTGTGTGTGTGTATGTAACGGACAAATTCTCATTCGTGTTTCTCAGCAATGGCTGAACCGATCTTATCCAAACCAATTTTAAATGAAAGAACTAAAAAACAGTATGAACGCTATTAATTTGTTTTTGATTCTGATGTTTAGTTTCCAAGATATGAATGTTTGAATGAGTAAAAATGGCGTTTTTTGCAGTTTTTTTAAATTATCTGCCGAAATTGACAACATAGATTAACAATTCATATGTTTTTAGACAGCTTTAACGAGTACCTTTCGAACAAGCTATAGATTGTTGAAATCGGACTATTATCAAAATAGATATTTAACATTAAATGCGGACAAAAGATTTTTATCATTTCCCATTGCCAGAAATATGACCAAAAACATGTAATCTATTATTAACGCCAAAACGGCTTATTTTAGGTCAATAGTATCTTCGGAGAATTTAATGGAAGTAATATGCCCTTTCTTTTGGTATTGTGCTTTTGCTGATTAATCTCCCTATGAGTGAGATATTTTCACAAATTTTCTTGGAAGTGATTATAACGAAATGATGCCTTCAGCAAATTTGTAGCTCTTACTTTTGCGAATAACTTTACTAAAGACTTTAAAAATCTATTTTGAATACTTTAAAAGTTATGGCTTGTTGTTTGTTGATTACTCTTTGTCGCCTATTTATTGTTCAATATAGTAATAATCCATTGAAATAAGCTAAACATTATTACGATAAAACAAATTTTGTATTTCATTTTACTATCTACAACCGCTAGAAATAATCACCGAACACTTCCAAATTGTCTGGAAGGAACTTGATAACTTATCAGTACAAAAATGTTCATTTGTGCGAACCTTCTGACTGCAATTTTTCTAACTTATAACCATCGGTTCGATCTGAAACATATCAGAAAATGAAAAGCGAAATAAATAACTCCAAGCAACGGCGTAGTCAAGAGAAGGTTTTGGGGTATAACACCATACAACCCCCCCCCCCCCACCACACCAAAAAAAAAAAATATTGGATTGAAGTTGAAAATTTATTGATGCTGACTGATTTAATTCAATATTACAATAACAATTATCTGATCCGTAGATTGATAACCTGTTGTTGTAAACTTCATGAGGAATTTTGATAAATTGTCGGAAAGGGGTCCTGATATGTAACTGATCTATTGGTCTTGATTTCACCTGCCTGAAAACACTCCAAGAGAAAATTCCAGAGTTCTGTAATCAATCATAATCCTCAGATTTCTTTTCAAATTGAGCTCGCTTTTGTAGAGATGTACTGTAATAAGGGTCTTTATTTAATAGGAAGCGAAGTTAAAATTGATTTAATGTCTATGAAACATAGAACAGCTCATCAAGAAAAATGCATAACTTTCAACATTTGCTAAAAATGTTTTTGCCTTTCTCATTCACTCTAAAATTCGTCAATCTAATCCCGACCCGGAGGGCCGAGTGTTATATGCCAATCGACTGAGTTCGTCGAGATCGAAAAATGTCTGTGTGTATGTATGTGTGTGTATATGTGTATGTAGAAAAAATGTGACCTCTGTTTCTCAGAGATGGCTGGACCGATTTGCACAAAGTTAGTCTCAAATGAAAGGTACAACCTTTCCATCGGCTGCTATTGAATTTTTTATTGATTGGACTTCCGGTTCCGGAGTTACTAGTTGACGAGTGCAATCACACAGCAAATTCCCATATAAACTGAAATGAAAAATTTTCAAAATCAAATTTGTATTTTTGATGCCAAATGACTTTAAAATACATGAAACATTGAGATGTTTGACAAAAATTGACTTCTTTGGACTTTGGTACATTTTTGCCTTTCTCATATAGAAAGGTTATGCAATCACTCCAAAAATCGTCAATCATACCGGCCCGGAGGGAGTATGCAGTGAGGGGTTGCTACTTTAAAATTAAAACTAGTTTAAAATTCCTTAACAAGTTGAAAATTTTCGGCAGGACCTGGACCTCCCGGATCTTTCTCTATGATCCGCCGCTGGTTTCAAGCGATGTTTCAGTATCACATAGCATCTCAAGATCGTGGCTGTCGATCCATTGTATGTATGTGCAAATCGTACTGAACATGTAATATTCATTTCCACCATTGTATTGAACATAACCAGGAATCGTAGTCTGGACAAATGAGACAAGCACAATTGCACCACTAGGTGGATTAAAACAGGTTTTTATTTTGGGAATGCGTCGAGTTGAGACGAAAACGTAATATGATTAATAACGAGGATAACACTTTCCGAATGCAGAGAGAAATTTATGAAAAATTACGATTTCCATTCGACTCTAGCAGGTCCTGATCGATTTTGATGAGCATTTAATTTTTGTTGTATGACCAATGTATGTATAGGTCAAATATTTAAAAACAGTAATTTAAGGTCAAGATAGCATCATTTTGAAACCTTGATACATATACCTTGAAACCTTGATACATTCCTTATGCTAAAAATCGCATTTAACAAAATCTCGATTCACCTCTTCATTGCCTCAAGAAAAAATTCCCTTAATATGACTATTTTTTCGTGCTCTACTGTGGTGTAACCCCTCAACATCTAGCGAAAAAAACGAAGATAAATTATGTTACTTAAAACATTAGAAACGATGCCCATAACACTATAGAACAAAATTGTGATTGATTCTTCGCATTTCGCTTTAATGACATTGATAAAGAAAAATTAAAAAAAGCATTAAAAAATTTCCCATGTAATTTAATTCGAGGTAAAAATTACGAGTATGTTAAAACGAGGTATACCTGTAATAATCATTTTTGGGCACTTAGTGTTCTGTTTTTTATAAAATATTTCTTGTATCTATTTTTTAAAGATTAGCTAGTATCTATTTATTCTAAGATCATACTTTACAGTGCATGTATAGTTTTTGAGTAAATTTTGAATACCATTGTATCTATTTTTCAAAGATTGGCTAGTATCTATTTTTCTAAGATCATCCACTTTACCGTGCAAATTCTGAATCTGTCTAAAGTTTATCTATCAACTTTCTTTAATTTCTAAGTCCATTCATTTAGGAAAAGTTTGTATCTTTTGGTCTTGATACATTTTTATCTTATCACAATAATTCTGATAAGGAAAAAAATGTCAGGTGTCGGTTAAAATAATTGTTCATTACTTACCGATAAAAACTAGCTCCATGATTGTTTGGTATTTCGATTGTTTTGTTTCGTATATATCACAATTGTTTTATATTCAAGTGTGCATTTAGCTCAACAACATCGCGTATTCCATTAAACTATGCCTCAATTATTAAATTTTAATCGGAACCTGATCATTACACCTATGAGTTTTGTTTGTAAACAGTTACGCATGTAGATTGCAGGTATCCTTTATATCAATGTTTGTATCCAGAACCCACCGCATTGATCATGTTATGTACACACCCACTTCTGCAAATGGAACACTCACACATGGGTTGTAATCGCCTAAAAATTCAACAAGTGGTTCAAATCTTGTAAATGATTTAAAACCTTTGAATGTACTTTTTCAACTCTATCTTTATATCACTCGATTACTAGATCAAAAAATCAAACGATTTTTGATAAAAATCCTGTATAATAAAGAAAACTTCACTGTAAATACTCGTATTTTTCGGAACACGACTAACAAGCCAATTTGCCATCAGCCATAAAAGTGAAAAGCAAAGAGAATAGTGAAAGAGACGCAGAGTGAAAATCAGTCAAAACGGCAACACTCCCTTTACGATGATTTCAACCTGGGACGGGACGTGCAAAGTGAAAAAAAGCAAATGTCACCGCGAACCGGCAATGGCCTGTCATTGTGAACCGGACCTATCTTGACGATTTTCATTTTCTTGAAAGCAATAACGTTTGGGCAGTATCTTTATTTCCTGGCAAAGTCTATGACGTATTAAAAACAAAATGTTTGCATTTATAAAATTTGTTTTGAATCTATATTTATATGCTTTTGTTAAAAAAAACATTTAGATATATGTTGAGGTGGAAAGAAGTTCCTATTGTTATCAGAATGCGTTAAAGAAAATATTTTTTTTTCTATCCGCACTGCTCCCGGTATATTGGCAATTAATAAAAAGAATAAATATTCCAAATAATTGATTTTGTTACTATGTTTTAATTGCCGCAAGGTATCGATTTTGATGGTTATTTTCGACTAATTTGAGACTAAGAGAAACGAAAGCAATGAAATTGAAAGACGGATAGGTATTCTAGAACGAATCAGTTATAAACTTAAAACGGAAAACTAGGACTAGGCAGGCTCATATGGACATGATCGAAAGGAAATGTGAAGAATTCTTTGTCTTCTGCTAAGTAGGAGTTGGGCGTTGCACCCAAGTCTACCGCATGGTCTACGGTAGAACATAACTCATCATCATGTTTTACCGCCGACGCCGGTAAAACATGATGATGTGTCACTTTTCGTTTAATTGATTTTACGCTGCTGTAATTGTGCATCAATTATATAAAAGCTCAATAATGAAATTGCCACAAAACTAAGAAAGTTAAGAATGTGGTATCAAAAAATAAATTCCAGGCTATTTTAGGATGCATTTATTAGATTGTTAGAATTGTTACTTTATTACAAATATTTTTATGAAAAAAATAATATTTAAAAAAAATATTACTTTATTTTCTAACAAACAAATAATTCCATTCGTGAGTTTGATCACCTTAGCGACCGACAAATGCATATTTATATTAGACAGTGAAAAATTAATGCCGAATATATTTATTGAAAATTTTGAGGAGTATTTTTTGAATAATCAGTGAGATAATTATTTCATAAAATTAGTTAAACACTATGAAAAACTTGCCATCACCTTGTGTGAATAAGATTGGAGATTGTCAGATAAATAAATTGTAGATTGAATCATTTTAAAGTAGTAATTGTAGAATATTTTATTAATTTATTCTTTTGTTGATATTTTAATTCATTAAATAATAATAAAAATAATTAAATAGAATTCATATTTTCTTTGCTTCCACCGAATGATCGGCACCTGATAGATCATAACCCAAGCAGCATTCAATGTTTTATAGCACGCTACAAGGGTAATCTAAGTTTTATGAGTGGCTATAAAACTACCATAAAACTTCAAATGTTACCAGGGAAGGAAGCTATGCCGATGTCCAAAACCTATGCTGGGAATAGGAAATAACGGTTAGATATGTTTTCTATGACATGCAGTCAAATTCCCAAATTTCGCTACTAATCACATGGCTGCACTGATTATATTTTGTGTCCAGCAGAGTTGAAAATATTCAAATTCATTGAATTAAAATTGATCATATTTAGCCGCACGCAGCTGAAAACGTTAAACGAACAAACCGGCCATTCATCCATGCAGTTTTTCATTCGGTTCCGATTATTACACGAAGTGACCGTACAGTAACGAATCAAACGCATCAAAGTAGGCCCTGGCACAATGTGAGCGATGATGATTGTTGTTTCATATGCTTTGTAGGCATATGAATATTTTTTTCTATTCACCGCGAATCGCACCAGGTTCATTTTCAGCCGTCAAATGAGAGCTTCGATTATTTTTACCTCTGGTGTCTAGTGTAATTATGGCGTAAATTACGTCAAGAATTCGTTGCACATTGTTTTTTCACCGTAAGAGCTTAAATTTTTCAATTATCAACTTTCTAGAAATCCGCCTGTTTATCTCAACGATTTCTCTGACGTCACCGCAGAATTCGCGGGGTAGCAGGCCTCGCTTCTGAGAGCCGTGGTAGCACACTTCTGTCAATTCAAAAAACAGCCAACAAAGTGTCGTGATTTTTCTTTTTCGGCTGGTCAGCCATTTTATTTTTCAAAATTTATGACCGGTTTTACAAATCACGTCCGTACGCCGACAAATTATTTTCCGAAAGAAAGAAATTATATTCCATAGCCTACTTTTTCTGATGAATCGTTTTTCCGTTCATCCCGTTATTCTCATTCTTTCTCTCTCACCAAGCACTCTCCCATTCCCAATCCGGCCATACACTCTCATTTTGACACTCACTTCCATTGCAACCTGCCTAACACAAAAGTACCGTTTACGAAGATGGTCTCACACATGGCTAGTCGGGGCGCAGCGACCAAACAGTTGACTACACCCATTAAAAACAGAGTCAATTCGAGATTCGCATAACGCTGCATACGCAATGTGCAAACATACACATGCAGTATATTGATTTGTAATATTATCTGTATAGTGGATCTTGCACGATAAGTACACTCGATTTACTGACGCAATTTCTAGCAGCACGTCAAACTTATTTGAATGCATATCGCCAATCTTAAATTTTCATTACATCATCAATATTTTTTTTAATAGTATTGTCAAATGTATTAATCGTGTAAGGACCGCTTACGATACGTAGAGGTAAACGAGTAGTCGATTGTGATTAGGTTCCTTGGCGCGGCTTGTATTTATGGACTCTGATAAAGGGTTCTCAATATCCAAACTGTCATCATTTTTTTTTAATTAATTTTTGAGTCGCGATGTAATCGCTTCGTTTAGCTTGTTTTTTTTATTTTTATTGCTGCTGAATAATCTAAGGTAAGTATAATATAAAGCAAGTCTTTAGTAATCATTTTCTTTTCTAGGATTACCTACCACATTCGCCTTCATCTCCACTCTAATCATACACAACGTACACAAACCTGTGATCGAATCTTGCCGTTTTTTTTGCTTTGGAACGGTCACGTAAATGTCTTTCTGAGTGATGTTCCTGGCTAGATGACGTCGGTTCCGATTGATCGTCCACCTATTTAAATGATTTTGTTACATACTGATGTATTGGACGATGTTTCTATAGTTACCGGTTTTTCAAGATATAACTCTGGTGGTGCTAACTTCACATCCTGTATATTGCGAGTATATTGTACACCACTGCGACTGAGCACTACGATTTTTGCACCTTCTCTGGCCAGTACTTTGAAGCGTTCTCCAGAAAATGTTGGATCTGTTTTTGTTTTCCGTGATTGTGCCAAGAGCACAGTATCGCCAACCTGAATTGCCGATTCTTTCGCTCCGCGTGCGGTATCCGAGTGTTTTTTACTTGTTAGTTTAGCTTCAGAATCTTTCTCATGTACATCTTCGTAGTCTGGTTGCTTAGGTTTCCACAAGCTGACGAAAGTTCCCCGAAATTTCCAACCTGCCATCAGCTCACCGAGGCGAGAATGTGGAATCAAATTGTTATGATTGTGCACATATTGCTGCAGTGCATCCCTCCAATTTGTACCATCCAGCTTAGAAGCGGCTACCGCTTTGATTATGCTTTGATTCTGTCGCTCCACAGCTCCATTCGACTGAGGGCAAAATGGTAACGACTTTCGAACCTTTACCCCTTTGTTTTCCCAGTACTGTATGAAAGTGTTGCTTTGAAACGGGGGTCCGTTATCACTCTGGAGTATCAATGGACAGCCCCACATTTTAAAAATTTCGCATAATGCTTTATTTGTACTCTCGGCGTCCTTATTTTTCATTTCTAGCACTGAAAGGAATCGGGAATGAGTGTCAACCAAGATTAGGAATTCACCTGAACCACAACCAGGGATGGAAAGAAAATCGACCTGTAGGATTTGCCATGGACCATCCGGAAAATCTCGTGATGATAGCGGAAGTGGTGGATTTTTCCGGGACAACATGGCACAAGTTTCGCAGTTCTTGACATATTTTTCTGCCTCCGCGGACATGCCAGGCCACCAAAAGAATTCTCTCATGATTCTTTTCATTGCTGTTTCTCCTACGTGACCACCGTGTGCGACTTTCAACGCTTTCCTGCGAAGGGAACTCGGTAATATAGTTCGTTCCCCATTGAACAACAAGAAACCAAGGGCATGAATGTGCTTTTTCTGTGCTTCGTATTTGCGGAGATACTTTGGCCATTCGTCTAAGGTTAAAGCCTCAAGCAAAGCTTGAAGTTCTTCATCCGCCTCTGATGCCTTTTCAATTTCATCCCAGGTAATACTCATCGATCCTGCATCCAGCGAATACAGAATATGACCATCGTCGTCTTCTTCGAAAGGTTCCGCTTTCTGTGATTTATGAATCAAACGGGACAAAGTATCTGCGAGATTTTCTTTTCCCCTAACTCCCTTTATTATGAAATCGAATGGTTGAAGCCGTAGCGCCCACGACTCCGCGCGTGACACAGCTCTTTTGCCAATCCTATGGGTTGTACTGAAAATGAATTCATTTGCCTCCGCGTCCGTCCGAATGATAAAGGATCTTCCCAGTAAATACGAAGTGAAGCGCTCCACTCCCCAAACTACAGCTAATGCTTCTCTTTGGGTTTGGGGGTACCTCTGCTCCGTTGGTGTAAGCGCTTTTGAGGCACAAGAAATTATGCGTGGCATATTGTCTGTGTTATATTGTACCAGGACTGCACCCAGACCGATTGGACTCGCATCAACATAGAGTTCGGTTACATCGGTAAGGCTGTAATAACCAAGCACTTGGATTTGTTTCAAAGCTTTGTCCTGCAGGTAATTAAACTCCTTCTCTTCGGTATCGGTCCAATAGTATTTATCTGAATTCGCGAGGGCTCGTAAATGTTTTGTTAAATCTGCTCTTCCTTGAATAAATCTGTCAGCAAAGGTCACCAACCCAAGGAAACTTTTGACCTCAGCACATGATGATGGTTTTCGAAAGCTTTTGATGGCTTTCATCTTTTCATCTGTTACACTCCATCCTTTAGGGCTCAATGTAAACCCAACAAATTTTACCAATTGGCTACCGAAGACACATTTGTCTTTATTCAACTTTACATTATGCTGTTTGAGACGATCAAGCACTGCGCCTAAATTCGCGTCATGTTCCTCTTTGGTGCATCCAAAGATGAGTATATCATCTAGATAGTTAACTATTCCAGTGCATTCTCCCAAGATTACTCTTTGCATCACCTCTTGGAACACATCTGGCGCGTTGCACAATCCAAAGGGTAGACGAACACATCTAAATACTCCAAATTCTGTATAAAAATTCGTAAGATGCCGGGATTCTTTATCTAGCTCTATATGAAAAAAAGCATTAGATAAATCAATTGTTGAGAACCAAGTGGCGCCATTCAATTTTGCCAGCATTGATTCGAGTGTGGGCATAGCAAACGCAGTTCTCTCTATGTATTGATTTGGGCCTCGGAGGTCGATAACAAGGCGAATGTCTTGTTTGCCCTTTGGAATAGCTAACATCGAAGAGCAAAAGGACATATCCATACCATCACGTACGGGCTCGATTATATCGTTACTGACTAACTCGTTCAGTCTTTTTCTTACCAACGGTTTGATGGCTTCCGGAATATTTGAAAATATGTTTCTACATGGCGCCCTGGACCTGTCGTAGCTGATTTTTACAGGTGGAATATTAAATTTGGGGAACGGCTCACTAAACTCGATCGACGCTACGATTCCATTATTGATTGGATTTCTATCGCAATCTTGTACACGAACGGGTACATCAACTCCTACCATCAGTACACTATACCTTATGGCAGTAGATATGCCCAACAGCGAGCGATTAGCATCCTTAATGACATAAAATTTTTCCAGATGCACCGGTCGATCTTTGGAGATGAACAGGAATGCTTCAAATGTGGCGAGTACGTCGATTTCGCCCGTCGAAGCGTATGCTTTCAGAGATATGTCTGATCCTTCTCGAATATTATGTAGTCCGCTGTTGTATCTGTCATCATTTTTTAATATCCAGTAGAATCTTTCGACAATAGTGTTCACTTCAGCACCGGAGTCGACGAGGAAATCGCATTCCATGCCAGCTACTGATGCTTTTATAGAACCTTCCATATTAGCTGCGATTGTTGCTATAACGTACCGATCACTCTTCCAGTCGTTTTGTGTTTCGGTCGCATTTACCTATTAATAGAATTAACCAAGAGTTTGAAATGTAATAGTTATCGCTGTCTTCGCTTTCTTTTTTTTTTTTTTTGGCGTAAATTACACCTGGGGCTTTTTTTTTAATTTTTAACAAACAGTTATGATTTGCTATTTATTTATTCATATATTATAATTGATATTCTGAGTAACTGATTTACAATTTACAAAAACATTTATAAGGAAAAATCTGAATTAAGGCATGTGAATATGCCATTTATGGGAAAGGTAGATTTGCGAATTAATCACTCACTTGTTCCACTGATTTTAGATCTGCTTCCTTCTCATCAACCGCCTCGCTTTTGGAAAGTTTTGCTTCGATTTCAGAAATCTCCGACGTTGCCTCTCGCTTCAGATTGCTAGCAGATGATTGGCGACAAGCTCTCTGGATGTGTCCTAACTGACCGCATTTTCGGCAAACAAGGTTTGCAGCTCCGCATTCTGATGGCAAGTGAAAAAAGCTGTAGCACCTCCAACACCTATCAGCCCGACGGTGCTCGTTTCGTTCATCAATGTTTCTTCTGGATGAATCCCGATTGTTCAAATGCCATCCTGCTTGGCCAAAACGTTGGTTGCTACGTGGGTTGTTCTGTGTGTACGGACTATATCGATTGGCGGTTCTTTGCGTAAAGTTCCGTCGTTGTGTCCATTGCTTGGGTGGTTCAGCCCTAACCGGAGCTAGCATTGCCGATTTACCTGTTGATTCACGGTGTCCATGCTTAGCGGCGAAAAACTCTTCGTTCATACGGATTGCCTGAATTTCTCGAATTTTGTCAACAAGATCTGTAAATGTTCCATTCCGGCTGACCATTTTAAGAGCTGTTACTCTCACTTCTTTGCATTTAGCATGTTCGGCAATCGTCTTGACGACTTCCTCGAATTCTTTTTCTTTGTCGAAATCACAAAGTTGTGCTGTTTCACCAACTCTAGTGATAAAACCCAGATCTGATTCTTCTGGTCTTTGTTCCATTAAAGCCAGTTTACGCCTTTGGAACATAACGTCCGACCCGGATCCAAAATATAGTTTGAGTCGGTGGAGTGCATTCGAGAAAGGACTGGTGGTTGCGTCAGGAGCCTCAGTATCAGACTTTGTATTTTTGAAAATTGTAAGCAAGCGAGGACCTGCCTTAACTTTGAAGACAATGAATTTTGTCACCTCGTCTTCAATTCCAGCTAAAGCTAAGCAATCTATAAGTAAGTCCCTCCACATTTCAAATGTACGCCGGTGTATTTCGTCATCCCCTTCTATCGGTTTACATTCTGGAATCACAATTGATGATACAGACAACTGGTGCACTGAAGATAAGAAACGAGACTCCTCCAAATTAACAGATCTTGCATGGCGAGTGCTTGACGCGCTCGGCAATATCTCAAATTCAAAACTACGATCTTCTACGTCATCTTTCTCGGTTGTTTCGATAGCGGTTGGGTTCGCCTTTCTAACGGTTTTCATATCTGCGATTTCGGCTTGCAGTTGCTTAAGCTGCTCCATCATTTCTGCTTTCTCTGCTTGTAGTTTCTTGGTCAAATTCTCCAATTTAACAGACTTTCGATTTTTTTTTTGCTTGGTCGTTCCTGATCCGTTAGCATCCTCATTCCTGGAATAAGTGCAACAATGCATACGCTCATTATCCAAATTACATACGAAAACTTTTAATAACATGTATGAATAATTATCAATCATGTCTAACAACTGTCTGACCAGTGGCACAAAAGCTTTCTGAACACTAAAGCCTTCCCAATATTTTATCATTCGAACCTTGCTCTATTGAATCTATTCGACATTGAGCCTTTAAGTGACCTATCGCACCAAGGGCTGCATATACATTTATATATATAATTTAATTACCTCTTTTTTTTTTAGCTCGCTTGACCTGTCGCAAGCAATGAAGGAATAAACGATTTTAAAACAAATTTAAATAGCTTGACCTGTCGCAAGCGATAACTATTGGATCTTATATTCAGCTTGACCTGTCGCAAGCTATACAGTGGTTTTTGCTATGTGACCTATCGCACATAAATCTATAACCTCATTGGTTGGAAACCAAATGACTTATGTAATATATTTTATATCATTTGCTCGACCTGTCGCAAGCAATGTAGTGGTTTTTTCATGTGACCTTTCGCACATAAAATTTAAACCTTTTCAGTTTTGGCAATATCTCAAATATTCTATACTTACGTTTCGGGAGTTTTCACTGCGCCATTGTCGTGATTTTTCTTTTTCGGCTGGTCAGCCATTTTATTTTTCAAAATTTATGACCGGTTTTACAAATCACGTCCGTACGCCGACAAATTATTTTCCGAAAGAAATTATATTCCATAGCCTACTTTTTCTGATGAATCGTTTTTCCGTTCATCCCGTTATTCTCATTCTTTCTCTCTCACCAAGCACTCTCCCATTCCCAATCCGGCCATACACTCTCATTTTGACACTCACTTCCATTGCAACCTGCCTAACACAAAAGTACCGTTTACGAAGATGGTCTCACACATGGCTAGTCGGGGCGCAGCGACCAAACAGTTGACTACACCCATTAAAAACAGAGTCAATTCGGGATTCGCATAACGCTGCATACGCAATGTGCAAACATACACATGCAGTATATTGATTTGTAATATTATCTGTATAGTGGATCTTGCACGATAAGTACACTCGATTTACTGACGCAATTTCTAGCAGCACGTCAAACTTATTTGAATGCATATCGCCAATCTTAAATTTTCATTACATCATCAATATTTTTTTAATAGTATTGTCAAATGTATTAATCGTGTAAGGACCGCTTACGATACGTAGAGGTAAACGAGTAGTCGATTGTGATTAGGTTCCTTGGCGCGGCTTGTATTTATGGACTCTGATAAAGGGTTCTCAATATCCAAACTGTCATCATTTTTTTTAAAATAATTTTTGAGTCGCGATGTAATCGCTTCGTTTAGCTTGTTTTTTTTTATTTTTATTGCTGCTGAATAATCTAAGGTAAGTATAATATAAAGCAAGTCTTTAGTAATCATTTTCTTTTCTAGGATTACCTACCACACAAAGTTCTATTAAATAATCGTAGTAACCTGTCCCCGCGTTTCCCGCAGGGAGGAGTACAGAAAATCTAGAACTAGAAGCCCCTCTTACAAAATCCTCAAAAATAACCTGCACAACTGAATCAACTTATGAAACATTGCGTCTCTCGTTCAAATTTGTGGAAAATAATGTGTGCGTAGAAATTAGTTTAACTTTCTCAGCAGAAAGCTTATGCAATTGCTCTGTTTATATCAGACCGGTGCAATCGATCAATCGATTGCGATCTATTAGTCTATGACAAGACAAATTCAAAATTCTTGTAAACAGTTATTTAATATTCGACTCTAGGTAAAAATTAATGTCTCTAGATAAAAATAGGTACAAAACTCTACTACTTGACAGTTACGGATAATGAAGCTATAATCAGATTATTCATATGAATGATAACATAATTTATGTCATGTGAAAGCTACATCATTTTCCGTACATCATCGGCACAACTCTGTACCTCATCTGCACAGCTCTATCATTGACCTTTGCTTGAAATTATATTGCGAGCGAACTTTTCCTTGCAAAATAACAACAAAACCGAGGGAAAAAGAAGACCGTCTTCGCATGTCCCGTCCCAGATTTCAACGCTAGAATTTGGCAACCGTTTCCAAAGGCAGCACTTTAATGACTCCTATTATATTTTGAAAACAAACCTTTTGTCGATCGTTGAATTTGTTTATCAAACGATGTGCATTTCGAAACAAAGAGATGAAATAATTCTAAAACTTGTTTTTACTCATACATAGACTCTAGAATGCACCTTACAATCACGATTGCACTAAATTCTGACGAAAATTCAAATTTTTTTTTGATAGATTTACAATACTTATCTCCTCAGGCATGAGTAATGTTTATTTACATTGCACGATTGGTTTCCTCAAAGAGAATAGGAAAAGAGACGAATAGTGTGAAGCCAAAAATACCTTATTGAGCAAACCAATCGTGCAATGTAAATAAACATTACTCATGCCTGAGTTGGAGGAGATAAGTATTGTAAATCCATCAAAAAAAAAATTGAATTTTCGTCAGAATTTAGTGCAATCGTGATTGTAAGGTGCATTCTAGAGTCTATGTATGAGTAAAAACAAGTTTTAGAATTATTTCATCTCTTTGCTTCGAAATGCACATCGTTTGATAAACAAATCCAACGATCGACAAAAGGTTTGTTTTCAAAATATAATAGGAGTCATTTAAAGTGCTGCCTTTGGAAACGGTTGCCAAATTCTAGTGTTGAAATCATCGTAAAGGGAGTGTTGCCGTTTTGACTGATTTTCACTCTGCGTCTCTTTCACTATTCTCTTTGGGTTTGCTCAATAAGGTATTTTTGGCTTCACACTATTCGTCTCTTTTCCTATTCTCTTTGGTGAAAAGATTAAGCTTGGTGAACATGCGATTTGATAGTAGATACAGAACACTAGATTAGGATTGTCGCTGGTGTTCCCATTGTTTTCGCCACTAGATACAGAACACTAGATTAGGATTGTCGCTGACACCCAGTTAAACTCATTCCGGAACCGGTTCGGATTTCTGAATGGAGTCATTATGGATTCCAAATGAAATGCAACAACCGATTCCGACTCAGAATCGGTTGTTGCATTTGATTTGGAATCCATAATGACTCCATTCAGGATTCCGAATCAAATTCCGAATGGTTTGACCGGGCATCAGTGGTAAGAACATCATTGTTTTGATTCCGGGATATACCTGTCAAATGGGCGAAATAAAAAAGCAAAAAAATAATCCTCTATCGTCGTTTCACAGCGCCTTATCATTTTTGTTTCTTTTACCCGAATAGAAATGTACACTAACAAAACCATGCTTTTCACTGTGACAGTACAGTAATTTTACAATAATTTACAGTAAGTTTTAGTGTTATGCTACAATACAAAAACAATAAACTTTAACGTTTTTACAGTAAATTTTAATGTAAAATAGACTTTTACAGTGAAAAAGGGGGGTGGTTATGTATCTTAACATTAAAAAAATCAATTTTTCTCCATGCATTTTTTTCTCGAAAACAGTAAAATTTAATGTGAATGCACTGTATCAGTTTTTGCTGAACAGTGAAATTTATAGTTACATGAAATTTTATTGTAAATCTACTGTAATAACTTGGCATCGAACAATGTTGAAACAGTAATAACTATAATATTTAATGTTTTATGATTGTTTGTAGGGTAAATGCTATTGTAAAATTCTATCCGGGTAGCCAGCAAAACAATGGCCATTTTTGGCTTATGTGTTTCCACTAATTAGAATGCACAAATTGTCTTGTACTGAATTTTGATAAATTGTACTGAATTTTGATAAATTTTCATTTCCTTGTGCGGTATACAATAACAGGTGAAAATTTACACCGAGAAAATTCGTTATATTGAATATATTGATTTCACACAAAAATTTTTGCAATTTGTAGTGGCAGATAAAAATTACCTGTCACGCATAGATATCATGGGAAAATTAATGAAATTATAATAGTATGTCACATAGAAATTTGTTACATAGCAGATATCACAGCATTTTTCTGTTTGCCTCTCGTTTATTCTGTTGCAAATTTTATGCATTGGACGTTTTCGGTCTTGAATGCATAAAAATCACAGCAGAATAAACGAGACTGAAATGAAAAATAGGCAAACTCAATTTGAAGTTCAACCAAACGGTATGTGGTTAAAAGCAGGCCATATTTTTCTGCGTGTACCAAAAGCACAGACTAACAGACATAACACTCAAAAACAAAGCTTCGCCCGCTTTAACGGTCATTTTAAAAATATGTGTTGTTGGGACTGTGTCCACATTTAAAATTATGGCGCCACTGACATATGAACAAGCATATGGGGGATAGACCACTAGTGAAAAATTGTTCCCAAACCTGAGGGGTAGCCCACCAGTAAATGAGTGTTTGGGACTGTGAATAAAAGGTAGAGCTAGTGTTCTGGGAAAATTGTCGGATCGATGTTTTTGAGGGAATTCCCTCATAGTGTTATGTCTGTTAGTCTGTGCCAAAAGCGCGGACCAAAAACTTTTACTAGAGACTTTCGATACTTTGACAGATATATACCGGAATCAAAACAAACATGTTCCGAGGCGAAAACAATGGGAACTAGATAATTAATGTAATGAATATATTGTACGATATTCAACTGAATGAATAAGATGGATAGTTGAATGAATATTTTTCCTATTCACCGCGAGTCGTAACAGGTTCATTTTCAGCCGTCAAAAAAGAGCTTCGATTATTTTTAACTCTGCCAGCGACAATCATAATCTAGTGCTCTGTATCTACTTTTTCGCCTAGGAATAGAGTACTTGACAATCTGTAACTGTATTAGTGTGTTCAACGATTTGTTTTCCTCCACCTGTCACAGGTGGAGGAAAACAAACACGCAGAAAAATATTCAAGACCGAAAACGTCCAGTGCATAACATTTGCAACAGAATAAACGAGAGGCAAACAGAAAAATGCTGTGATATCTGCTATGTAACAAATTTCTATGTGGCATACTATTATAATTTCATAAATTTTCCCATGATATCTATGCGTGCCAGGTAATTTTTATCTGCCACTACAAATTGCAAAAAATTATGTGTGAAATCAATATATTCAATATAACGAATTTTCTCGGTGTAAATTTTCGACTGTTATTGTTATGAAATGAAAGAGTTTGTATATACCGCACAAGGAAATCAAAATTTATCAAAATTCAGTACAAGTTTAGACAATTTGTGCATTCTAATTAGTGAAAACACATAAGCCAAGAATGGCCATTGTTTTGCTGGCTAAAAGAAACAAAAGTGATTAGTCGCTATGAAACGACGATAGAGGATTATTTTTTTGCTTTTTTTATTTTGCCCATTTGACAGGTATATCCCGAATCAAAACAATGATGTTCCTACCACTGATGCCAGCGACAATCCTAATCTAGTGTTCTGTATCTACTGATTTGATCACGTAAGTTACTAATGTGGTTTTCGTTTGAGGCGAAACTGAGTCAGTTCCTAACCCCAACTGCTGTCAAAATGTATGAACTGACAGCGGTTGGGGTTAGAACCTGACTCAGTTTCAGGTTCAAGCGAAATCGCCATAATTTTGAGAGTTAGATGGTGCTTTTACGCAAGTGGGATACACTGTATCCCGGTCAAACCATTCGGAATCCTGAATGGAGTCATTATGGATTCCAAATCAAATGCAACAACCGATTCTGAGTCGGAATCGGTTGTTGCATTTGATTTGGAATCCATAATGACTCCATTTAGAAATCCGAACCGGTTCCGGAATGAGTTTAAGCTAAGTATGCACCTCTTGCGAAATGAAATTTCCTATACAAAACCTATGCATAAAAAACGTCGCGAAATGCTCGCGAAAAATTTTTTCGTTTCCATTTCGTAAAGCTTAGTATGCACCTCTTGCGAAATGAAATTTCCTATACAAAACCTATGCATAAAAAACGCCGCGAAATGCTTGCGAAAAATTTGTTCGTTTTCATTTCGTAAGCGGTACGCAGCTCTCGCGAGAACGATAACGAAAACTGCAGTTAGCCGAGACACGGTTCAATAAACGATAAGTTTGATTTAACTTCCGCGAGATAGCGCTGCTTTCTATGCGCTGTCACCAAGGCTGACTTTTTTCTTGCGAAATAATGATCGGATGTATTATTCCGCTCGGATGCTTGCGGAATTTTGACAGGTGGAGATAAAAAAAAACAAAAATGACGTTTGATTATTGTTTTGTCTTGCGCTGTTGGCGGAACAGAGATTCCTAGCTCCTTTTTACTTCGGCTTGCTGTCAGAAGATAAAAAGAATACAGGAACGACCTTTTCCTTATTTGCTCCGTAGGAGGTACTTACAGTTTCTCCTGGTACTGCAACAAACTTACCATTGCAAATCGTATCTGACATAGCTTGTGTTGCAATTTCTTAGCGGTGGTCCTCCCGGTTTAGTGAAATCCGAACCAGACAAAAGCGCAGTCAAATCCCAGCCGTGGTTCCTACCAGTTCCTTGCATCAAAATATCCCTGCCTTGACACCGATCGTGATTCAAGCACCCCAACAGAAGCAGAAGTAAGCATTCACTATTCTAGCGCTTATCAGCAGCATTTCACAGCAGGCCCAGCAGCAGTACCATATTCAACAATAACAGCAGCAAATTAAAACTTCCCCAATACGATGGCCATTATCCGACCGGTGGGTAAAGATGAAGATCAAACCATGGTTTTTCCCCCGGGGTTGACCTGATTCAACGACCTGGTTCACAACCGCAACTAGCGTAAACGATCCAAGTCAAACAGGGTCAAACATAGGAGACCATTTTCCAACCAGGACTATCATCACCCAGATTAATGGGAATTCAGGCAGTGGTAACGGAATTAAATAAAAGAAAACCAACGACTTGGTTGAAAGAACGATATATATAATAATGTTATGTCGTGTAAGTATAAGTAATGAATGACAAAATATTAGGCTTCCGGTATGGAATGACAGTTCACCGTAGAGGGGTCGGTGAATAGGATTTGTAGTGTAAGGGGTAGGAAATTGGCATTCCCAACATCCCCGCTCAATTTACGGAATCCATCATCCCTAGATTTGCTCGATGTTTCTGGAAAATCCCAGCGGGCAGTCCCTTCGTCATTACATCCGCCAACTGCTCGGCTGTTGGAATGTACTGCAACACAACGCGTCCTTGCTGAATCTCCCTTCTTACGAACATTTGTTTCACGTCAACATGCTTCAATCGACCCACTCCGCGCTCATCTTCAGCTACACGAATCGTTGATTGGTTGTCCTCGAAGTATGTAACTGGTTTGTTCATTTTAATTTTTAAATCTCCTAACAATCGCCCAAGCCATGTTCCATGACACACCGCTGTACTCAACGAAATAAGCTCCGCTTCGGTGGAAGATAGAGAAATCGTCGACTGCTTCCGAGTTAGCCAACAAACGGTACTACCATAAATGCGGAAAACGTATCCGGATAAAGATTTCCTGTCCATCAAGTCGTTTGCCCAGTCTGCGTCGGCGTAGGCTTCCAGCACGGATGCACCATCATTCCCTTGATAAACCAGTTCGAGATTAAGCGTTCCTCGAACATATCGCAAAACTCTTTTTAGCTGTACCCAGTGCTGTTCGGTCGGGCAACTTTGGAACTGGCTGAAATAATTGACAGCTGCACACAAATCAGGTCGAGATGTCAATGCTACATACATCAAACATCCTACCAATTCACGATAGGGCTTGTCTGTCTGTTCTGCTTGCTTTCCTCGCTCCAGGCGCAGGCGACATTCCATCGGCGTCGAGATTGGCTTACAATCCTGCATGTTGAACCGGAAAAGAAGACTTTCCAAAAAAAAACACGCTGACTTATCCTCAAGATTCGCTTCCTTATGTCTCGCTCCACCTTCATTCCGAGAAAATTCTTCACTTCTCCAACATCAGACATTTCAAACTCTTCGACGAAATGACGTTTCACTTCCTCCACCAGCGCTAGGTCCTTAGATGCGATAAGAGTATCGTCGACATACAATATGAGAACTATCAATGAACTACCTGATCCCTTCACATACAAGCAAGGGTCATTGGTGCTCCTCTTGAATTTCAGCCCTTGCATGAACTGATCGAACCGTAGATTCCAAGCTCTCGATGACTGCTTTAAACCATATAGCGCACGGTTGAGGCGACACACTAAGCCGTCCCCTTGTTTATATCCTTCGGGTGGCGTCATATAGATTTCTTCAGTTATCTTTCCGTTGAGAAACGCTGTCCGTACATCCATTTGATGTACATGCCATTTTTCCTGGTTCGCTATCGCTAAAAACGCTCGAATCGTATCTAACTTGGCAACTGGAGAATACGTTTCAGAATAATCGAATCCGCGTCTTTGAGAAAAACCACGCGCCACTAGACGAGCCTTGTAACGGTCACTCTTGCCATCGTCAGATCTCTTAACTTTAAACACCCACTTACATGAGATCGGCTTTCTTCCTTCTGGCAGCTTCATTAATGTCCAGGTGTCATTTTTCATTAAAGAATCCATTTCTTCGCGAACAGCTTGCTTCCACTGTGGCCAATCTTCTCGCACTTTCAGTTCGTTAATTGAATTTGGTAAATTTTCCACAAAGTTTATGGCATTTAGGGCGAATCCAGTATAGTTCAATTCGTAATCGCTATGCCACCTCGGAGCTGTCCGTTTCCTTTGTGATCTTTGTTCATCAGCAATTTCTTCTACGGCTTCCGAATCCGTTTGCTCGGCTGCGCTATCGAATCTATCTTCCTCTGTTTCCTCGACATCAGAATCCATCTCTGTTAAATCATTTTGTACACTTTCGTCGCCTGCATTCGATGGCTCTCCGGTGTGTTGTGGTGGAATCAAAAATTGTTCACTTCCAAAACCTTCACTCACTTGCTGAACATTTCTTTCTTCCTTGAAAATAACATCACGAGCCGTAACGATTTCCTTTCTCTCGGGATTCCAAATGCGATAGCCATTTGCACTATACCCGACGAATGTTCCGCGCCACGATTTCGCGTCGAGTTTCTTTCGACACTCTTTCGGAATGTGCACATACACATTTGCACCGAACACGCGAAGTCTCTTCACATTCGGCTTTTGTTCATTCCAAATCTCAAACGGAGTCTTATTAGAATCAATAACACTAGCTGGGCTACGATTAGTTAAGAACGCTGCGGTTTGGATTGCCGCGCCCCATAACTTTTTATTAACTCTACTGTCTTCGAGCATAGAACGCGTTTTCTCAACCAGCGTTCGATTCATACGTTCGCTTGCACCGTTCTGTTCAGGCGTGTATGGTATTGTCCACTCAATCACGATACCCTTTTGCTTGCAAAAATCAGTGAACGCACTATTTTTATACTCTCCACCATTATCGCAACGGAACCGACTGATACCTCTGCCAAACTTAGCACTCGCGATTGCTTCGTATTCTCGAAATTTTTCGACAACTTCGTTCTTTGAACGCATCAAGAAAACGACAACGAATCGGCTCCAATCGTCAATGAAAGAAACAAAATATTTTTCACCGTTTATGCTCACCGGAGTAACTGGGCCACAGACGTCCGAATGCACCAGTTCCAAAACACCTTTGGTTCGTCTGCCCTCGTGCGTGGGGAAGGGTTCACGAGTCTGCTTCCCGGCAATGCACGACTCACACACAGTAACGGTATCATTCTTTTTCACGGTTTTGCAATCTAGTCCTACGACCATATTATTGCGAGAAAGTATTGACAAGTTCTTCGCACTTAAATGGCCATACCGACGGTGCCAAAGTTCTAACTCTTTGGGAATCTGGCCGCAAAAATACAACGATGATTTTTCTGTATTCTCACTTATTCGGCAAAAGCTCATTTCATACAACTTTTCGCGCCGCGAGCCAACAGCGATCAATCTCGAATTTTGCTTAACATACACTTTCCCGTTAGCAAACACAATCTTTAATCCTGCTGTCTCCATCTTCCGCACGGAGAGCAGATTCACTCTTGCATTCGGAATGTACAAAACGTTCTTAAGGGTAATTGGAATGGACTCATTGTTTATGATTGATGTCAATTTCACCTCGCCATGGTACTTTGCGATAATACACTCCCCCGCTTTTGCTACCGCAATTTGCATCGGCTTTTCCATCGGAAATAAACATTCGAACAGACTACGGTCGTTTGTCAGGTGTTCAGACGATCCTGAATCGATGATCCAGTTCACCTTTTGCATTGGTGGACGTTCTTGCGATCCACCCATGAAACATACACCATCATCACTCGTTCCGTAATGCGCACCATTTTTCATTGTTCCACTAATCTTATTTTTCATCTCAGGGCACTCGGAAATTTTATGACCTTCTTTGTGACAACCAAAACATTTCCACTTTTTCTTTTGTTTTCCGGCGCTCGAACCGGCGAAAGCGGCATCATCACTTTTAGAGTGCACCAACGTATCAACTTCGGAACTTTTCCGCTTTATTTCTTCGTCTAATAAACGGCACCGTACGAAGTCAAGGGACAAATTTTCTTCCGGCATAGTTTCTAGTGCCGTAACTACTGTAGAGTATTCTGATCCGAGCGTCAGCAGCAAATGACAAACGATGTCAATGTCTTCTAGCACCGCACCCGTTGTCTTGTAGTCTCTCACTACACGATCAAACACAAGAAAATGATCCTGTAGGGATCCACCGTCGTGTCGCAACGAAAGTAATTTCTTTTTCAGATGTAGGCGGCTAGCTATACTTTTTCGTTCGAAAATTCGCTGCAGTGCCACCCAAATTGCTCTCGGTGTCGGCTTGTCTTGAATGTATTCAAGATGGCTGTCATGAATTCGTGCAATCAAGAGGGACTTGCAACGACGCTCCTTTTTCCTTCGTTTTTCCGCAGCTTTCTCCTTCAATTCCTTTACGGCAATCGTGTCTTCTTGTTTCACGACGTACTGGTCAACTTCCTCCAGCTCCTTCTCTATGCACTCGGCAAGTTCGTGCTCTTCTAGCACAACCTGCATGCGGAACTTCCACGAGGGATAGTTAGTACCGTCGAATTGCGGAACACGCGCCACTTCGGCTTCTCTTTCCATTTCTATATTATAAAAAAAACGATCCCGGCACTCGCGAATCCACTGGGCCCATAACCTAATGGGAATTCAGGCAGTGGTAACGGAATTAAATAAAAGAAAACCAACGACTTGGTTGAAAGAACGATATATATAATAATGTTATGTCGTGTAAGTATAAGTAATGAATGACAAAATATTAGGCTTCCGGTATGGAATGACAGTTCACCGTAGAGGGGTCGGTGAATAGGATTTGTAGTGTAAGGGGTAGGAAATTGGCATTCCCAACACAGATTGCACAGCAGCAGATACAGCAACACCTGCATACACAGTAGCAACAGCATACAATACAATCCCAGACGCACCGCGAACAGGAGGAAATTATATTGTAATGTAATATCCTATTCAGTGGGAAAAAACTCATACTTGTAGAATTCACAGCTCGATCAAGATTTTTTTTGGTGTGTGTTATATCTGAAGTAAACTTTTTTTCAGATCGCATGGACCAACAGTAAACCACAGCAGATACAGATCCAGCGAACATAAATCTTCCAACAGTAACAACAAGGCCCCACAATCACCATTCAGCAGCAGAGCGCGGTGACAATAGATCAACAGCAAACACAATATGTAGGAGCTCAAAAGCTACTTTCTCTTTCGGTAAGTTTTAATCACAATCGTTCCTTTCATCTGAATGACCTTGTCGATTTACAGACAAACATGTTATGGAAGTTCACGACATGTTAAAACGGGCTAAACGTAAGCCAGGTAATGTCGCAAATTTTATCAATTAACCTAACCGACAATCTGTACTGATTTCGAATTTTCTACTTTTGCACAGGAAAAGGTCCTTCAGACAGATAACATTCAGGCGGCGTTGGTGTTGGTGGCATTTCGAAGGTATCGAGAGCTAGATCCGACCCTATCAGCAACACGAAACGAACCCCGGCAAGACTGGTGGGGCGCAAGGTGCCAGTGAACACACGACACCCCCTACATAATTCAATAGTTCTAGGGAAAGTTTTCATTGGGACGTATATGACATTATCTTTGTTTATTTTCGCTTCTGTTTATTACTCGGTTGCTTCAACATTTACCTCTTAACTCTTTCCTTAATATTCTAGTAAAAACTATCGGTTTTCGAAATGTACTGAAAATTAACGGAAAGTAAATTAATGAAAAATTAAATTATGTAGTTAAAATTAGAGGAAAGTTTATGTTACTTAAGCCCTATTGAAAATTTTCTCCAGAGTTATTTAATAGTTAGCTGCACCGCGCTAAAATGTCTATCGAATTCCATAAGAACCACTTATGAATTTGCGCCAGAAGTATCCCATACAGAAATCATAAGCGTGTTTAATGATTTAGAGGGGAAGTTGACCATCGAGCCGCTTACGAATTTCATGTCATATTTAAAGATTTCTGAGGATGTTCTTAAGATTTTTGTGTGAATATACTTATACTATGCATCATGGTGAAATGTGAATTTAAGATAGGAATTGTCATAAGGTCTAATAATTGTGAATAAGAATATTTTTTGTCTTTTTTCTTGTCATATTTTTAATATCATTAAACATTAGTTTGCATACATGTTCAAATAAGTCTCCAATTGGAAAAAAAGATCACCTGCTTGGAAACATTTCTAGATTCACAAGCACTATAACTCTTCTAAGTATACATCGTCAGATTTAGTCATGTCACAAGATTGTACAGGTGCTGCAAAATATATATAAAGAATATGAGGCAATAGTCCATAAACTTTAAATAAACACTTACATTTACTCTCCCTCATTTGAAACAGAGCTAGTGTCCAATTGCAACACACCTATAGCTTACAACTAATGCCATTAATTTTGTTCCGATTTTTGACTTTTCACAGTACTATTCTTTATAATAATCTTAAGACTCGTCTATTAGTTACCTACGAAATTGATATATTCGCTTATGAAAAATGCATAAGCGTCTAATGAAATCAAAATTATGCATTTCACGAAGTAAAACCATTTCTGTCAAGGACATATATACAGTACATGGATAAATAAACAATTGAAACGGACAGGAAAATAGTTTGAGTGTAATTTAAGCAACGGTCAAGGCATTGCGTTGGAATAGTATTTGGCTTTCCTACAAATATTGACAAACTGTAACATGTAACATGCAATATGTAATATAATAATAACTAACTATTTGCTATTTGATGTTTGATATTTATTATTCAATATTTACTATTTAATACTCATTAATATTTAATATTTAGTATTCAGCATTTAATATTTAAATTTGAATATTAATTATGTAGCATTTAATATTTAATATCTAATATTTAATGTTAATTGTTTAATGTTTAATGTTTAATGTTTAATGTTTAATGTTTAATGTTTAATGTTTAATGTTTAATGTTTAATGTTTAATGTTTAATGTTTAATGTTTAATGTTTAATGTTTAATGTTTAATGTTTAATGTTTAATGTTTAATGTTTAATGTTTAATCACAGATAACAGACGTTTAGGCTAGAACAAAATTTCTTCAAAAACCTGTGTAAACTTTCAAATTGATATACGTTGAAAATCCGTGTTTCACTATTGCCATCTGCGCAACTGTTTGCTATACGTGTGTGACAGCTGCACTCTAACCAGCGATGCCACATGTCTTTGTGAAATGTCTGTAGAAGAACAATTAAAATGTCTGTAAAAGTCTGTAGATTGTTGTGTAAATCCTATTTACACTAGGTTATTACTTTAAAAGTAGCTTGAAATTAATAAACTATTGTGAAGGAATCACTCATATTCGGATCAAATTATTCTAGTGAAATTTTGTTAAACACTGTTACTCTTTTAAAAGTCTGTAGATTTCTGATTACGTCTGTAGGAGACCATCAAAAGTCTGTAAAATACAGACATGTCTGTAAATCTGGCATCGCTGACTCTAACTGCATTGTAGTGATCACTGCGCCATCTGCAAACGTTTGCCAAACGTGTTTCAGACGTCTGATTTATTCGGAATTTCAGTAGCGGGTATTTACACACGATTCAAATCGAGCCTAAACGTCTGTTATCTGTGGTTTAATGTTTAGTGTTTAATGTTTAATGTTTAATGTTTAATGTTTAATGTTTAATATTTAATGTTTAATGTTTAATGTTTAATGTTTAATGTTTAATGTTTAATGTTTAATGTTTAATGTTTAATGTTTAATGTTTAATGTTTAATGTTTAATGTTTAATGTTTAATGTTTAATGTTTAATGTTTAATGTTTAATGTTTAATGTTTAATGTTTAATGTTTAATGTTTAATGTTTAATGTTTAATGTTTAATGTTTAATGTTTAATGTTTAATGTTTAATGTTTAATGTTTAATGTTTAATGTTTAATGTTTAATGTTTAATGTTTAATGTTTAATGTTTAATGTTTAATGTTTAATGTTTAATGTTTAATGTTTAATGTTTAATGTTTAATGTTTAATGTTTAATGTTTAATGTTTAATGTTTAATGTTTAATGTTTAATGTTTAATGTTTAATGTTTAATGTTTAATGTTTAATGTTTAATGTTTAATGTTTAATGTTTAATGTTTAATGTTTAATGTTTAATGTTTAATGTTTAATGTTTAATGTTTAATGTTTAATGTTTAATGTTTAATGTTTAATGTTTAATGTTTAATGTTTAATGTTTAATGTTTAATGTTTAATGTTTAATGTTTAATGTTTAATGTTTAATGTTTAATGTTTAATGTTTAATGTTTAATGTTTAATGTTTAATGTTTAATGTTTAATGTTTAATGTTTAATGTTTAATGTTTAATGTTTAATGTTTAATGTTTAATGTTTAATGTTTAATGTTTAATGTTTAATGTTTAATGTTTAATGTTTAATGTTTAATGTTTAATGTTTAATGTTTAATGTTTAATGTTTAATGTTTAATGTTTAATGTTTAATGTTTAATGTTTAATGTTTAATGTTTAATGTTTAATGTTTAATGTTTAATGTTTAATGTTTAATGTTTAATGTTTAATGTTTAATGTTTAATGTTTAATGTTTAATGTTTAATGTTTAATGTTTAATGTTTAATGTTTAATGTTTAATGTTTAATGTTTAATGTTTAATGTTTAATGTTTAATGTTTAATGTTTAATGTTTAATGTTTAATGTTTAATGTTTAATGTTTAATGTTTAATGTTTAATGTTTAATGTTTAATGTTTAATGTTTAATGTTTAATGTTTAATTTTTAATGTTTAATGTTTAATATGTAATATGTAATATTTAATGTTTGATATTTAATATTTATTATTTAATATTCAAAACTTAATATTTATTATTTTATGTTTTAGATTTAATATTAAATATTTAGTATTTATTTAATATTTATTATTTTATATTGAATATTCAATATTTTATATTTTTTATTTCGATTATTGAGGTTTTAACCTTAAGGTCATTCGCCTCTTCGGGTTAGAAAAATCTCTTATCAAAAATTTCTAATCCCATGTCCCGACCCCGCGGGACTCGAACCCAGATGCACTGCGTTCAAGGAAATTGATTTACCAACTACGCTTCGCCCACCCCATTCAACATTTTATATTTCATATTCAATATTTAATCATTTTATATTATTCAATATTTGATATTCAGTATTGCATTTTTTTTGATCCATGTTGATGCAGTGTTTTATTTCATTCCAACAAGGGTCATGCATAAATGAGGTAGCATTTTGGGTTCACCAAATTTGTAACGAAGTTTGACGAGGGGGTAGGGTAGGGTCAGTTGTTGGGCGACGTAGCATTAAGTTTAAATATTTTTTGACGGACGTCAAATCCCCATTTATTGAAGAAACAATTTAATGTGACACCATTTCCAAGGAAAATAAATTTAAATTTTCACAAGTTAATTTTTTTGTGTGGTAAATTTTTTGATTCGCGGAATTGCGTAAATATTTTGTACGCTGTTGTAAATTTATGAGATCGTACTAGTTACAAGATTTAGTTTGGTAGCTGCATCAAATTTTCTCTTCTGATTCACCCAAACAAAATGATGAACGTGTGGTTTTTATAATCATAGGCCTCACAACTAGCAAACCAACTGCAGGATTGTGAACTGAGAAAACTTCTCTTCATTTTTCATGACATCAAATTTAAAACAAATCTATCAACGCGATATTTGTAATGAAATGGACTTATTTTGCATACAAATTTGCTGATATAATGAAAATGTTAATACAAGCGTCAAAAAATTTGTAAGGATGTGTATTTAAGAGAATCATACAAAACATATTTGATTTGTTCATCGGTCGGCTGTGATAGGGAATGAGGGGGGGGGGGGAGCTGTTCAAAATGGCCGGAAAAAGGTACATCATTTGTCGACGGCCCCACATATGTTTGTAACAATACTATTTTTTACTCCAGCAAATGTTAAATGAACCGATGAGTTATTTCTAGAGAAAACTAGTTGATGAAAAAACCTGAAAAAATATGAGTAGATAAGTAAATGTTTAAGCGATATATACATTGGATTAAATTAGTTTAATGATTAATCTCGTATGCTCTGCCGGAATGAAAGAAATATAATAAGCAAAAACGTTTTGATATTGGTATTTTGCACCAAAGATAAGTGAATGATCTATACTGTTTGTATAGATCATTCACTTATCTACAATAAAATTGTAGAAACGCCGAAAGAGGAGCATTCCGTTGTGCATCCAGCATAGCAAAATATATTGTCCTCTGCAGTGATATTAGCAAAGTCCGGTATCGCAACATCAGTGGAGAGTGCAAGAGGTCGCTCTGGCAATGCTTTTGTATTCGGTTGACTATCCGCCGGATTCTCTTTTCAATGCCACACATTAACAGAAGTCATAAATAGTTCATTATTCTTCTAGTGATTTCCACAGTTTACAATATACTTCTTTTCAACTTTTTTAGCTTTCTAACGCACCGTAGTCATCATAATTACAGAAAAATTCACAAAAACCATGATACGTATTTTGTGATTTTCATTTATGATTAGATGAACGATTATCAATTCCGTAAGATAATAGGACTCTTTGTTTATGATTACAGTCTTCTCCAGGATTGATTTATACTGAACATGAATCAATACTCCAAGGGATAACTTTTGAACACGGCCAACAGTTACACAGTTGTCTTGGTCATCAGTGACGAATTAAGAAAAACATTAACAATTTATTCAAAACATTCAAAAAATGAGAGCAGAAACATGAAAAAGAAATAAACAAACAACAGCTGTCTTTTTTCAGTTATCAAATTCGACATCTGACGGCAAACGCACAGACTAGTTTTCGCGAGCAAATGTCAAAATTCCGCACGGAAGAAGGAAAAATATTTCGCGACCTCATTTCGCAAGAGGTGCATACTAAGCTTAAAGCTAAAGCTTAGTATGCACCTCTTGCGAAATGAGGTCGCGAAATATTTTTCCTTCTTCCGTGCGGAATTTTGACATTTGATCGCGAAAAATAGTCTCTGCGTTTGCCGTCAGATGTCGCTTTTGACAGCTGAAAAGTACTATCAGCTGTTTTTGTTTATTTGTTGAAAGCCTGCTACAAGAAATGCTCGTTCAATTGCCCGGCCAACCTGTGCACGATCCGGGATGGTCGGGTCGACAAGGAAAGCGAATGGGCACACAACCATGCGCCTGGGGTAAGCCATTTTTTTGTAATTTGTAATTTTATTGAGCACGATAACCTGTTAGTACAGACTGAATGAGGTCAAGGAAGTTTTTTTTAATTTTCATGCTAAAAAATTGGATTGATTTTTTTCGCGCAGGACGACTACGAAAAGAATGCCATCAACCAAGGTTACATGTAGGATGCAAAAACAAACAAGTAGATTGCTTACAAACCTATTTCGGCTGAGCGGGGTCAGCGGTTGGTCGTGCACAATGGCTACCGGTACTCGTCGGTCGGTTGATCAGCGACGGGCGAATCGCATGGAAGTGCACCAAGTGTAAGGTGTTTTGCCATCACCGGCCGTTTCGGGACAATTAAGGATCGTGGTACGGAGCATAAGCACGAACTGGATGAGAGTGATTCGTTCCTAGGCTATCAGCAGGAGATGATACAGACGATTTGTCGCAATCGGTTAAACTCGATGTTAGTAAGGAACAACTTGCTGAGGATGATGATGGAAACGGCGCCAAAGAATGAGGGCAACGTTTGCGACGTTGGAGATGAGACTTTTGAAGCTGCCGAGGGAATGTTTATCATTCCTTTAGCTGTGGTTGGGCAGAGTTAGGTAAAGTAAAACCTGCGAGCTGTAAGGTATTTTGGCGTGATAGTCATTTACATGGTAAGACGTGGAAAACTCGAAACATTGTCTTGTATGTTTTGCCTTTTTCATATAGAAAGGTTATGCAATCACTCTGAAAACCGTCAACCTAATCCCAGCCTAATTTTTTTTTTACTGTCGTAAGGTTTCTTGATTTTAACAGTGGCATAGCTGAGGGGAGAGGGGTTACCCCCCTCTACCGTTTACTCTCTCCCTCAACCCCGTCATCTTTAAACCACCACTATATCACAAAGCATACCAAATTATGCTGGGGAGTCGTTCCTTCGTGGAATTTTCGCCCTCCTTCCACGCCCACCCCCGCATGCAAAATGAGTAACCAAGCAAATAACATTGAACTAATACTGATTAGGCTAATTAAGTATATTTTTTGTTTCAAGTGTTTTACCGTCGACACGTAGCTCATCAAGTTCGTGGCTGGCAAGCTATTGTGTATAAGTGCAAAGTGTACTAAGAATGTAATGGACATTTCCACATAACAATGTGGACAAACATTGTTGAACATAACCAGCCACCGAGCCATAGTATAGAGAAATGAGAAAGGCACAATTGCACCGCTAGGTGGATTAAAACAGGTTTTTTTTTATCACCAGTCAATGTAAATATATTAAATACGTTTAAGCATTTGCGATTTTTATTTAATATCACCATCATATTTGCGGGTGAATTGCTTTTCTAACCTTCCGGCCATCACATCATATGACAGGTGTACATAATCATGTCGTCTCTTAAGAACCGTGGCACCTAACTAAGGCGCCAGGCTAACACTAGTCCTGCTGGTTCGATTTCAGTATGTCAAACAGAACTTAACTTGTACGCTAGAAGTCGTTTAATGTGCTTTCAATTTTGGGCTAGCGCCCGCCTGGTGTCTTGGTCATGAATGGTTGCCATGGTTCTAAACACTAGATCGATACGCAAACCAATTTTTTATTTTTACCATTTTTTGTTAACCATTTTTTGTTAACGACCTATAGAAAAGTATGCTATCGATGCATAAATAAAATTCTGCGTGTATAGCTCCATGCAGCGTGCTAGCTATCACCGTGCTAGCGAGTGCTCTCACTAATCGGTGCTCGTGCTACTTGCTAGCTCTAGCTCATCTAAAACCAGCACAAGCTCTAGCTAAATTACTTTAGCTGTGACACATTAAGAGCCAGTGCACAGGAATAGGACACAGAGCAGCACCGTTCTTGTGCATACCTGGTTATAATACATTAATTCGTTAGTCCTTTTAAAATGAGTGTATTTCTAGCTAAGAACTTTTCAATCAGTTGGCGCTTTTGAAATCAGACACTTTTATAATCAATTAAGTTCTTTTGTAATCAGTTAGGCCCTTTAATAATCAGTTTTGTCATAAAAATCCGGAAATCGTTATCAAAATTCTTCATAATTAAATGTTGCGTTATGTACGTGTTCGGGTAGATATTTGTTAATGGAAAACATGAAAATTCAATATGTTACATTTTGCAGTTAGGTTCATTTCAAATGTTTGGCAAGAACTTGGTACAGCTAAATCAAATTACTATATTTAAATTCAGAATCGAAACAAGTATGACCCAAAAAAGCCCACTATTGCGATCCGATCTTTTCAATTTTGTCCGATTTCTCAACGTCTAGTAGCGGAATCTTTTCTGGAAGTGTTTTTCTATTGAGCTGCAAATCATCTTGCTTCGATCACTGTCCACTAGGTTGATGGTGATTCCTTTCCGTTACAGAAGCGGGAAAAATACAATTTATAAAACACAAGAATGTGTCACACCTACCGGTGCGTCTAATTCGATGCAGATACGTATCGCAACCGGCTCATCCCTTCGGCAGGTTGAAATTAACAATAGTCACCTGTTCGACGTCGATACCTAAGGCGAAAGAATCTCTCCGTAACCTGGTGCTGTAGTCAGAATCAAGTGGTGGAACTTACCCCTGGACAAAACGTTCGTTATAATCAGTAGCTTCTCTAGTCCGGCACGAAATCGATCCAGAACGGCCAACCGTTGCTCCACCGTTACATCACCGGACAGCACCGTTACCGACTGACAATCCTGCGACATCTTGCCAGACCAACCGGCTGTTTTGCGTGCCTGTTTCGATCGATTGACGATGCCGAAAATAAGTTTACTTGGAGCTTATAACTGTTCTATACATCATATGACAGAAAATGATCGCTTGTCTGACGGTAATCACACCGTAGATGTTGACGGCACTTGACGTAGTACTGTTTGAGTCCGATTCGAGTGATTCTTGTTTCCGCGCCAGCCGAATGACGATCAGATAGGTTACGATGTACTCGGCGAACTCCATCACCTCCCACTCGTACGTGGCCGAGAAGAACATCATCAGGCAGGACGACGACAGCTGCTTCTGTATCCGGATGCACTGATCCTGGTTGCCCTGGGTAACGATCATAACGCCCGCTTCGTCCAGTACAAAACGGCAATCTCTTAAGGTCGAACGCCTGAAACTTTATTCCCCAGTCTATCAGCTTACCGGGTGTTTCGATAATGATATGATTAGTCTGCTTCACCTCTTTGACGATATTCTCACCGCGAACGGTGTAACGAAGTTTGATTTCCTGACAATCCTTTGTCATTTGGCAGCTACTTTCTCCTTCTGAGTTGCCAGTTCATGCGTGGCGGAAAGGCAAATTACCTGCGGATAGTTTTTTAACAGATCGAATCGACTGAGCATTGCCAGCACTAAAGCAGCTATTTTTCCTGTTCCCGATTGACTTGGCGATCATGTTCTGTGGCAGATCGGCCAATAGAGTAGGTAAAGCCGTATCGTGAATCTAGGAAGGGGCGTTGGAACCCATAGCATAGACTCCCTGAAGCAGTTCCTGCTTTTGTGCAAAGCTTCGAAAGTGTTAACCGAGTATAGCGGGGAAGAAGCATTCTTTCGCTTCACCTCCAGATCCAGCTTTGATTCTACCAGACCTTTGCGAATAATTTTCAGTAGTGAAATTGCATCCGCCAGGCTAAAAGATTAATCATAGGTAATTCTAATATTAGCTAAATATTTCAGAAGAAAATTTAAAATAGGACGAAAGTAACATTGAGATTCTCTTTGGGTTCTTTTTTAATTAGTCGGTCGTTTCAATATTTAGTATTCAACTCTTTGCCTAATATTCTAGTAAAAACCATTTGCTTTCGATATGTACTGGAAAATTAGTGTAAAGTGTTATAGTGACGTCGTAATAATCGAAAGAGAAAGTAAATAGAGAATAAAATCAATGTTATTTATGTCCTAATCAGAATTTCTCCAGATTTCGACTTACTTAGCTGTTTCTCCATTTTCGCTTGCTAAAGTCAGAATTTTCGCAGCTATCGAACTCAAAACTGCAGGTGCAGCCGATTCTCGCTGGCTCGATTGCCGATAAACTAGACATTTATACATTCTCTGGACTGTCAGCCGCCTATTTGCATTGAAAAGAAAAATTTAAGTCCCATGGAACAATGATCGCTGCAAAAATAAGTTAGGTGATTGACAAAAAAAACACTTACCGTGTACAGAAATTTACTGACCATCCGCTTTTTTGACCCAGTTATCGGCAGCGCTTGCCATCGTTTCGACCGGGTATCAAAATTCAATAGCTACAATGTATGGGAAAACGTCCTGAATCGACACCAGTACCCCTCCGGGGGTTCATTCCTTGCAATTTGCTGAAATTTTTCTCAGAGCGACCTTGCGGAAAAAACAATGCCTTCTTTTGTTTGTTTTCCAAACGAGTCACAGCGATTGGACACGTTCGTGTAGAGGATACGACGTTTCCATCAGAGTGTATGTAAGCACTCAGGTTTCCATAATGTTTGTTCTGTAAATTGACAAGGACATCTAGATATGCAAAAGAATGTTTGCAGGAGGGAAGTTACTACCCAGTTAAACTCATTCCGGAACCGGTTCGGATTTCTGAATGGAGTCAGTATGGATTCCAAATCATATGCAACAACCGATTCCGACTCAATCGGTTTCAGAATCGGTTGTTGCATTTGATTTGGAATCCATACTGACTCGATTCAGGATTCCGAATCAAATTCCGAATGGTTTGACCGGGTAATAAACACTTACCGAAAGAGAAAGTCCTTTACCAGCATCTTGATGTTGTTTACTGTTGCCCCATTATTACTGCGTTCTCTGACCATGGTGACCTTGGTATTCTGTTGCTGGTGTTCGATGATGTGTGTCCGCTATGGTTGCTGCTCGATCTGAAAAATCATTAAAAAAAATGTTCCCGTGAATGAGTGAACGCGAACTTTTTTAAAAAGAATAAAGTATTATTTACATTACAAATTACAATGCACTGAACACGGTACTGACTTCTTCAGCTGTATAATCACACGCTGTATCGACTGAATACGGGTTTGTTTGGGAGTTCTGTAAATAATCATTACATATTGAAAAATGATTTCGAATCAGAAATTAAACAATTCAAATAATATTTTAAAACTCACCCGAATATTACACCACAAAAGCAAATTCTATAAAAACAAGTTTTGACAGCTTGCGATGAAAAAATACAAAAAATGTACAAGACTTGTTTTTTTTGTATTCTTTTATCGCAATCTGTCAAAATTTCGCGAGCCTCCGAGCGGAATAATATCACTGTCCATTATTTCGCAAGGAAAAAGCTTGCCGTGGTGACAGCGCATAGAAAGCAGCGCTATCTCGTGGAAGTAATATGAAACTTATCGTTTGTCGAACCGTGTCTCGACTAACTGAAAATTTCGTTATCGTTTTCGCGAGAGCTGCGTACCGCTTACGAAATGGAAACGAAAAATTTTTTCGCGAGCATTTCGCGACGTTTTTTATGTATAGGTTTTGTATAGGAAATTTCATTTCGCAAGAGGTGCATACTTAGCTTAAGTATGCACCTCTTGCGAAATGAAATTTCCTATACAAAACCTATGCATAAAAAACGTCGCGAAATGCTCGCGAAAAAAATTTTCGTTTCCATTTCGTAAGCGGTACGCAGCTCTCGCGAAAACGATAACGAAAAATGCAGTTAGCCGAGACACGGTTCGACAAACGATAAGTTTCATAATAGTTCCGCGAGATAGCGCTGCTTTCTATGCGCTGTCACCAAGGCAAACTTTTTCCTTGCGAAATAAAGGTCAATGGTATTATTTCGCACGGAGGCTCGCGAAATTTTGACAGGTTGCATTGAAAAAATATAAAAAAACAAAAGATTAGTAATTTTTTGTATTTTTTTTTCATCGCGACCTGTCAAAATTTCGTAGTTTTGAGAATCAATATTTTGAATTTGAATGGTAAGTTTTAAAATATTATTGGAATTGTGATTGTTTCTAGTAATTATTATTTACAGCACACCCGAACAAAGCAGTCACAAGAGCAGCATTGTTCGTCACCAGCCATCTATCTACTTGATAAGTTTTCAACAACAACAACCAGGTGCTACAAATCAGCTCAACTTGACTCAACATCCTGGATCTGGCAATCAGCCAACCAACATTAAATCGATACAACCGTAGCAGTACCAACAACTCCAAATCCAGCAGCTGCCAACAATCTCTCAAAAAAGAACCACAGCAATTACAGCTCAGAACCAACAAAGCAACAAGATCTTTTTTACGAATAATAGACCCATCGGAAACACTTTATCGGCACATTCTGTCGTAAAACTTGCCTGCCACTATTCTTACCAGCGGTTACCTTCCTGATGTAGAGAAATCAGAGTCAAACACAAACGTCATATTACTGCCTTGGCTCCTACCAGTTGCTTGCATGAAAATATCGCTGCCTCCACAGTGCTCGTGATTTCATCCCAGCAGCAGCTAGCAACCACAATTCCAGTGCTTATCGCCAGCAACATCAGAAAATTAAGATTTCCCCCAGACCATGACCATCATCCGACAGATCGGTAGCAACGTTCAACTGACGGTACAACCTGGCCAGCAACCGCAAGTAGTGCAATCGATCCAAGCCAATCAGGGCCAAATGTAGAAGACCATTGGTCAACTGCAAAAAAAAGATACATCAACAGCACCTTCAAACACAGTAGCAGCAGCATACTGTACTGTACCACGCCGCGTGCAGGACTTTTTTTTATTCAGTTGGTGCAGCAAGGTGAGTCATTTTTACTACCTTTTTTAGTTTCGGAAGGATCAGTACCGTGTGCAGTACATTGTAATGTAATACCCTATTCTTCTTTCAAAAGCTCGCGTTCACTCATTCACGGATATTTTTCATCACAATTTTTTTCAGATCGAACAGCAACCATAGCGGATACACATCACCGAACACCAGCAACATAATGCCATGGTAACCACCCAGCAGCAGAACACGGCGATAAAGGGCCAACAGTAAATACAACATCAAGATCCTCGGAAAGGACTTTCTCTTTCGGTATGTGTTTAACAGTAGCTTCTCTCCACCAAGCATTCCTTTGCATATTTAGATGTCCTTGTCAATTTACAGAACAAACATAATGGAAGCATACTCTACACGCGCGACATATTCAATCGGGCCAACCGTGTGACTCGTTTGGCAAAAAGGGCTCATCATCGGTTTCATGGCAGCGAAGTGAGCAGACAAAAGAAGGCGTTTTTTCCGAATGGTCGCTCTGGGCAAAAGTTCAGCTAATTGCAAGGAACAAACCACCGGAGTGACAGTATCCGTGCTGATTCAGGACCTTTTTCCATATATTGTAGTTTTTGAATTTTAATACCCGGTTGAAACGATGGCAAGTGCTGCCGATAACTGGGTCAAAAAGGCGGAAGGAGGATCAGGAAATTTCTGCACTCGGTAAGTGTTTTTTTTTTGTCATAACCAATTAACCTATTTTTGGAGCGATAATTTTTCCATAGGTTTTGAATTTTTCTTTTCAATACAAATAGGTTGTCGATCTGAGTATCCCTAAGGATAAGGAACCAGAGCCGACGGCTGACAGCCCAAAGAAAGAGAATGCGGAAAAACCTTCTAGTTCACCGCCAGTAGAACCAGCGATCAAATTACTCCGGTAGAAACGGCTGCACCTGCAGTTTTGTTTTCGGTAGCTACAGAAATTAAGACTTTAGCAGCTCCTGAAGAAAAAAAAAGCTGCTAGCGAAAATGGAGAAACAGCTTCCTCCACGGAAGATGCAGAGTCATTCAAGTAAGTCGCAATCTGGAGAAAATTTTGATTAGGACATAAGTAACATTGAGAGCCTGTCTCTGTTTACTTTCTATTTTGATTATTACGTCTTTATAACACTTTACACTAATTTTCCAGTACATATCGAAAGCCGATAGTTTTTACTAGAATATTAGGCAAAGAGTTGAGTACTAAATATTGAAACGACCGAGTAATTAACAGAAGAGAAACACCCCAAAAAGAATCTCATTGTTACTTACGTCCTATTCAAATTTTTCTCCAGAAATATTTAATATCAGCTTTGAAATTATCCATGATTCATCTTTTAGCCCGGCGGATGCAAGTTTGCTAATTAAACTTATTCGCAAAGGTCAAGTAGAATCAAAGCTGGATCTGGGGGTGAAGGATCCTTCTTCGCCGCTATACTTGGTTAAAACTTTCGAAGCTTTGCACATGAATTCGGAACTGCTTCTATGCTATGGGTTTCAACGCTCCTTCCAAGATTCAGAAGACGGCTCAACCTACTCTGTTGGCCGATCCACCACAGAACATAATCGCCCAGAGTTGGTCGGGAACAAGAAAAACCACTGCCTTCGTGCTGGCAATGCTCAATCGAGTCAATCCGTTGAAAAACTATCCGCAGGTGATTTGCCTTTCCCCACGTATGAACTGGCAATTCAGAAGGGGAAAGTAGCTGCAAAACGGCAAAGTTTTGTGCGGAAATCGAACTTGGTTAAACCGTTCGCGGTGAGAAGATCGTCAAAGGGGCGAAGCTGACTAATCATATCATCATCGGAACAGCCGGGCGTTCGACCTTAAGAAGATTGCCATTTTTGTAATGGACGAGGCGGGCGTTATGATCGCTGTTCTTTTTAGCAACGTACGAGCGGGAGGTGATGGGATTCGTCCAGTACATCGAAACCAATCCGATCATGATTCTTCTGGTGCGGGAGCAAGAATCACTCGATAACACCAAACACTACTACGTCAAATGCCGCAACCAGGACGAGAAATATCAAGCAATTTCAAACATGTACGGTGTGATTACCGTCGGACAAGCGATCATTTTCTGTCATATGATGTATAGGACAGTTGTAAACTCCAAGTAAACTTATTTTCGGCATTGTTAATCGATCGAAACAGGCACGCAAAACGGCCGGTTGGTTGACCGGCAGGATGTCCCAGGATGGTCATTCGGTAGCGGTACTGTCCGGTGATCTAACGGTGGAGCAACGGTTGGAACGAACGTTTTGTCCAGGGGTAAGTTCCACCACTTGATTCTGGCTACAGCACCAGGTTACGGAGAGATTCTTTCGTCTTAGGTATCGACGTCGAACAGGTTACCATTGTCGTCAACTTCGACCTGCCGATGGATTAGCAGGGACGAGCCGATTGCGAAACGTATCTACATCGAATTAGACGCACCGGTAGATTCAGTAAGTGTGTCATTCTTGTGATCCTATAGATTGTATTTCGTCCCACTTCTTTAACAGAACGGAATCACCATCAACCTAGTGGGTAGTGATCGAAGCATGATGATTTGCAGATCAATGGAAAAACACTTCCGGAAAAAGATTCAGTTGCTAGACGCGGAGAACTCGGACGAAATTTAAAAGATCGCACCGTAAAATGTTTTCGACCAGCTACTGGTGAAAGGCGTAGGAGCTTTTTTGGGTCATACTTGTTTTGATTCTGAATTTATAATTTTATTATATTTTAATTTTTTTTTCTTCCTTGACCTGACATAAGGTATACAAATGTAACCAACAGGGTATCGTCAAAGAGAATAGGAAAAGAGACGAATAGTGTGAAGCCAAAAATACCTTATTGAGCAAACCAATCGTGCAATGTAAATAAACATTACTCATGCCTGAGTTGGAGGAGATAAGTATTGTAAATCCATCAAAAAAAAAATTGAATTTTCGTCAGAATTTAGTGCAATCGTGATTGTAAGGTGCATTCTAGAGTCTATGTATGAGTAAAAACAAGTTTTAGAATTATTTCATCTCTTTGCTTCGAAATGCACATCGTTTGATAAACAAATCCAACGATCGACAAAAGGTTTGTTTTCAAAATATAATAGGAGTCATTTAAAGTGCTGCCTTTGGAAACGGTTGCCAAATTCTAGTGTTGAAATCATCGTAAAGGGAGTGTTGCCGTTTTGACTGATTTTCACTCTGCGTCTCTTTCACTATTCTCTTTGGGTATCGTAAGCTAATAAATTTACAATTACAATTACAATTTATCTCTACCCAGTTCTATCCAAACATTTGAAAAGGGCCTAACTGCAAAATGTAACAAATTGAAATTTCATGTTTTCCATTAACGAATATCTACCCGAGCACGTACATAACGCAACATTTGATTATAAAGAATTTTGATAGCGATTTTACAACAATTTATAAAAGGGCCTAATTGATTTTTATGACCGAACTGATTATGAAAGGACCTAGCTGATTGAAAAGTGCCTAACTAGCAATACACTCGTTTTAAATGGATTATAACGTATTATTGTATTATGACTGATTGTAAAAGGCTTATAACATCTTTTCCATAATTTACATACAGGGCCAATCTGATTTTATGATGTTCAGTGGGGTCAATCTGACCATCAATTTAGAATTCAGTTAATTCGTCTAACTTTCGGTGTAATATCAGACTTGAACAGCATTTTTTGTGTGAGGTATTCTGCCGCTAGAAGCAAAACTGTCCCATGTGCTATGGGAATCCCTATACACATGGGACAATTATACTTCTTGCGGCAGTAATACAAGTAGTAGCAATATGCGCAATTCCTTAAACCTCTCTAGTGTTTCATGCAATAAGAATTACCACGAATTACTTATGGCAATAAATTTGAATTACGATTCTCACAATTGTTATACCAAAAATAGGTTTGTATCCGTACTGATTTTTGGTAGCATTCCCTGAGACTTCCAGAACCTTTAGTAGTAGCACAGATAACAGACGTTTAGGCTCGATTTGAATCGTGTGTAAATACCCGCTGCTGAAATTCCGAATAAATCAGATATCTGAAACATGTTTGGCAAACGTTTGCAGATGGCGCAGTGATCACTACAATGCAGTTAGAGTGCAGCTGTCGAACACGTGTAGCAAACAGTTGCGCAGATGGCAATAGTGAAACACGGATTTTCAACGTATATCAATTTGAAAGTTTACACAGGTTTTTGAAGAAATTTTGTTCTAGCCTAAACGTCTGTTATCTGTGGTAGTAGCCATTGTTATCATAATCGATTTTTAACGTCAGCCAGAGTTTAAAGCCTAGGGTTTGGTTCGACCTGAAACCGATTGAGTCGGAGTCGGTTGTTATATTTGCGTTATATTTCCGGATTCCGAAACGTGTTTCGAAAGGTAGTTTCCCCGAGACTTGTGAAAGCGGTAAAGGCGGCCAAGGCAATCAGATTTGCTTCTTAATGGTCAAACGCCGATTTAGAGCTACGATTCGGACAATTACAATAGATTTGGTTTGAGCGAATTTCGATCATTTCCCTGGGTCTTCTAGAACCGGTAGAAGCAGCCAATTTAGATAGAAAATGGCCAGCCAATGATTTAAATTTCCGATTGCAGGAATTGTGCAGTCTAAATTGGTCAGACTGAACTTCCCCGAGACATCCGGAACCGTCACAAATAAGCATTATGATTAATCATGCTCGAAATATGATTCACGCTGAGTACGTCACTTCCCTGAGAGCTTCATGAATGGCAAAAAGGTTTACAATTGTTACCGATTTCATACACATCCGTGATGAATTAATAAAATACATCATTTAAAACATTTAAATGACAACAGAAATATAAAAAAGAAATAAACAAACAACAGCTGATGTCGTTTTCCAGTTATCAAAAGCGACATCTAACAGCAAACACACAGACTAGTTTTCGCGAGCAAATGTCAAAATTACGCACGGAATAAGGAAAAATATTTCGCGACCTCATTTCGCAAGAGGTGCATACTAAGCTTAAGCTAAGTATGCACCTCTTGCGAAATGAAATTTCCTATACAAAACCTATGCATAAAAAACGTCGCGAAATGCTCGCGAAAAGAATTTTCATTTCCATTTCGTAAGCGGTACGCAGCTCTCGCGAAAACGATACCGAAATTTCCAATTAGCCGAGACACGGTTCGACAAACGATAAGTTTCATATTACTTCCGCGATATTGCGCTGCTTTCTATGCGCTGTCACTACGGCAAGCTTTTTCCTTGCGAAATAATGATCAGTGGTATTATTCCGCTCGGAGGCTTGCGAAATTTTGACAGAATGCGATAAAAAAATACAAAAAAAACAAGATTTGTGAATTTTTTGTATTTTTTCATCACAAGCTGTCAACATGTATAGAATTTGCTTTTGCGATGCAATCGGTCGAAACGATGGCAAGTGCTGCTGATAACTGAGTCAAAAAGGCAGAGGATCAGGAAATTTATGCTCTCGTAAGTGCCTAACCTGTTTTTGGAGCGATCATTGTTTCATAGGATTTGTATTTTTCTTTTCAATACAAAAGGTAGCGATCCGAGTATCACCAAGGATAAGAAACCGGAGCCGGCGGTTGGCAGTCCGGAAAAAGAGGATGCGGAAAAACCTAGTCCATCGGCAGTAGAACCAGCGACGGTTACTCCCGTAGAAACGGCTGCACCTGCAGTTTTGAGTTCGTTAATTATGGAAATTCTGACTGGCTGCTCCTGAAGAAAGACAAGCTGCTAGTGGAAATAGAAAAACAGCTTCCTACATGGAAGATGCAGATGCATTCAAGTAAGTCCAAATCGAGAAATTTTTTATTAGGACATAATTAACATTGAGAGATTATCTTTGTTTACTTTCTCTTTCGTTAATTACGACGTCACTATAACATTGTACAAATTTTCCAGTACATATCGAAAGCCGATGCTTTTTACTAGAATATTATGCAAAGAGTTGAGTACTAAATACTAAAACGACCGAGTAATTAACAGAAAAAGACCCCAAAGAAAATCTCATTGTAGCTTACGTCCTATCCTAAATTTTCTCCAGAAATATCTAGTATCAGCTTTAAAATATCCATGATTCATCTTTTAGCCCGGAGGATGCAAAAAAACTTTCGAAGCTTTGCACATGAAGCCGGAACTGCTTCAGGGAGTCTATGCTATGGATTCCAACGCCCCTTCCAAGATTCAGGAAACGGCTCTACCTACTCTGTTGGCCGATCCGCCCAGCACATGATCGCCCAGTCAGTCAGAAACAAGAAAAACCGCTGCTTTCGCGCTGACAATGCTCAGTCGAGTCGATCCGTTAAAAAAACTATCCGCAGGTGATTTGCCTTTCCCTTACGTATGAACTGGCAAATCAGAAGGGGGTAGCAGCTGCCAAAATTACAAAGTTATGTCCGCAAATCAAATTTAGTTACCTCATCCGCGGCGAGGAGATTGTCAAAGGGGCGAAGCTGATTAATCATATCATCATCGAAACACCCGGTAAGCTGATGGACTGGAATATAAAATTCAGGCGTTCGACCTTGAGAAATTGCCGTTTGTGTACTAAACGAAGCGGGCGTTATGATCGCTGTTCTTGGCCACGTACGAGCGGGAGGTAATGGAGTTCGCCGAGTACATCTTACCCGATCCGATCGTGATTCAGCTAGCGCGGGAGCAAGAATCACTAGATAACATCAAACAGCACTACAATAAGTACCGCAACCAGGACGAGAAATATCAAGCAATTTCGATCATCTTTGGCGTGATTACCATCGGATATGCGATCATTTTCTGTCGTGTGAGTATAGGACAGTTGTGATTGGCATTGTCAATCGATGGAAACAGACACGCAAAACGCCCGATAGGATGGTCATTCGGTAGCGGTACTGTCCGGTGATTTAACGGTGGAGCAATGGTTTGCCGGTCTGAATCGATTCCGAGCCGGACTAAAGAAGGTATTGATTACAACGAACGTTTTGTCTTGGGGTAAGTTCCACCACTTGATTCTGTCTGCAGCACCAGGTTACGGAGAGATTTTTTCGCTCTAGGTATCGATGTCGAACAGGTGACCATTGTAAACTTCATCCTGTCGATGGATCAGTAGAGACGAGCCGATTGCGAAACGTATCTGCATCGAATTGGACGCACCGGTAAATTCTGTAAGTGCGACTCATTCTTGTGATTCTATAGATTGTATTTCTTCCCTCTTCTTTAACAGGCATCGCCATCAACCTGGTGGGCAGTGATCGAAGCATGATGATTTGCAGATCATTCGAAAAACACTTCCAGAAAAAGATTCAGCTGCTAGACGCGGAGTACTCGGACGTTATTGAAAAGATCGGATCGTAGTGTTTTCGACCAGCTACTGGTGAAAGGCGCTGGAGCTTTTTTGGTTCATTATTGTTCCGATTGTGAATCTATAACTTTATTTAGCTCTATCAGTTGATTTCCTTAGGATTTAATTCAAGGATCGGTAACGCGAGGATTGTGAAGTGCATGTTTAATTGTTATAACTTGGAGTTAAGTGAACCACAGATAACAGACGTTTAAGCTCGATTTGAATCGTGTATAAAAACCCGCTACTGAAATTCCGAATAAATTAGACGTCTGAAACACGTTTGGCAAACGTTTGCAGATGACGCAGTGATCAATACAATGCAGTTAGAGTGCAGCTGTTAAACACGTGTAGCAAACAGTTGCGCAGATGGCAATAGTGAAACACGGATTTCCAACGTTTATCAATTTGAAAGTTTACACAGGTTTTTGAAGAAATTTTGTTCTAGCCTAAACGTCTGTTATCTGTGGGTAAACTCTTGAAGAAAACGACTTTGTTTTTTTATTTTGTCGTTGGACGGCCAGTAGAGTAAAGTGGCAAGAATTTTTCCAAAACACCTTGAAGAAGAAGATGAAAAATATTTTGTTCTATACCATGTAAATAAATATTTCAAGAAGATAGAACAGACAGCTATAAAACAGCAAAAAAATCTAAAAGAAATTATATATGCTTCGAAGCGATTTTCATCGTTGGCGCCGTTTCCGTCGTCGTCATCCTCAGCAAGTTGTTCCTTCTTAACATCAAGTTCCACCAATTGCGATAGATCGTCCTGTGTCATCTCCTTTTGATAGCCCAAGAACGAATCACTCTTATCCTGTTCCTGCTCATGCTCCTTTCCACGATCCTCGAGTGTATCGAAACGACCGGCGATGACAACAAACACTTTACACTTGGTGCACTTCCATGCAATTCGCCCTCGCTGATCAACCGATCCGATGGGTACCGGTAGCAACTGTGCACGACAAACAGCTGACCCCGCTTGCCCGGAATCAGTTTGTAAGCAATCTGTTCGGCTTGTTTTTGCGTCCAACATCTAACCTTCAATGATGGTTTTATTTTCGCAGTAGTCCTGCGTGAAAAAATTCAACCCTAATTATTTTTCTCACGTGTAAATTTAAAACGACTTACCCCTCAGGCGCATGGTTATGTGTCCATTTGCTATTTATTTAGTTATTCATTTACTAATTTGTATATTTTTACATTTGTTCTTTCATTGTTGTGGGTGAATGGAGAACAGTGAGTCTAGTTATGTAAGGAATGCAAACTAGGCTCGATGGAACCTTGCCAGTCCTGGATATCACACACATTTGGAGCAACATCAGATGTTTTTCAAGCCGTTCTCAACTCCTATACGGCAGTTTTCACGCCGCCACCCGCGTAACGGCTTGGTAAGGCGAAACTGGTGTCGAAGGGGGTCAATTAAGCTTATCTGACGTATTCTTGATGGTCACATCATTAGCGTTCCTGCCTTAGAATCGACAGATAGCCTTAGTTGATTATAGGATTAGGGTATATTTATAAATTTATGTTTAACGTCTTTTTTTTTGCTTCAGATAGTTGATATTCGAGCTTGTAGAACCATTTGGGCGTACCATATATGAGCTCCGACGGAAATTGAGGATGAAATAGATCTCTTCTATGAGACAGTCGTCCGACGGTGTCGAAATGCCGTAAGAGATGAGCAGCGGTAAACTAGTTATTCAAGATGGGAATGAGACACTTAATTACCACCATTGAAATGAAATCTGTAAGTAGCACTAACAAACATCTAATTTCAGGAACTGCACGAGATGCTGGGCCTGCGACCTTCGACTGGTATGGTCCATTCTCATTGGTTGTCGATTCTTTTGACCTTGAGTATGAGGCTTGTTCAGGGAAGGAGTGCATGAATGGCACCTAAGGGATACTTAATTATTCAGGACTTGTTCTTATGATTATTTAACTCGATCAAGCACACCGGCTCTCAGAAATGATAAGCAGCCCTTTCGGGTCGGTGTGGTCTGTTCGAGTCGAACCAGGTGGATATTCGGTTCGAGCATACTTTATTGGGACTAGTGGACAAATATTTCTTGTCCTTTATGGGCAGAGATTCTTTTTGTGAAACCCTAAAATACCTTATCTCGTCTAGCTACTCAGCATAATGATAATAGAAAAAATTGAGGATTTGCCTGGTCCATAATGTAATGAATACGTATACGTATATTGACTAGAACAGGGATAATCGAATTCTGTTATAAGATAGAGATGAAATAGCACAGTTGTAGGAAAAAGTATTCGCGAATAAGGACTAATACTGCTAGTATATTTACCGATTCAACTAATAGTCGATTGATCCGCTTCGGACCTAGGAGACAAAAAGGAGATTAGGAAGAGACAGAATCGGATTCAATGTGAAATTTGCCAATATGACGTAGACCCCAAGGCGATGGTGAGATGATTTTCCATAGGATTACAGAGACTAGATGACGCGACGTTAACCGCTCTCAACTTGTGTCTGTATGAATCTAAGTTTGTATGTATGGATGTGTATAGGAGCAATGTATCCCTGAGCAACATGGAAGGACAGCCTCTGAGCCGCCAAAAGGGTCATGGGAAACCGGGTGCGCGGTCATAGGTGTAACCATAAAGCACTGCACACACTGTCAAGTGCAACGGTAGGTGTACGCAGTTAATGCACATAGGTTGCAGAAACTGGTTGTTGAGACAGCCTGTGCAATCGCATCCTGATAAATAATAAATAACAATAACAATTTATGTGTTCCTTCATTATTTTTTTAATTTCTGGGAAAAAAATTCATTATGTCGTAACTAACAATGCTATTCATTTTGTTTCCTTGATGCGAATATGTAATATAATATATTCTGGTTGCAGTTGAAAATCGAAATAGTGAACTTGGATGTTCAGCAAAAACAGAATTTGAAACAAATACGCGAAATCAATAATTCGTGTATATTTTATAGTTAATATTTAATATTCAATATTTCACATTCTTTGTACCATGTTGGAACAGTGTATCAATTCATTTCAACATAGGACTATTTTCAACAGCTACGTGAGGTATTACAAATGTTAAACGAGCCGACAAGTTAATTCTAGAGATAAAGTCGATTGAGCAATGCAATTAGTGTTGTAGCACTTGTAGATTGTTGTAGTTAATCAAAAAGCGAGATAAAATTCATAAAGTAGATTCCTGAATGCTTAAACGATATTCAAATAGAATTAAATTATTTTATGTTTCATCCGGTCTGCTATGCCGGAATAAAATAAGGGTAATGAGCAAAAAGAAACCTATTTGATATTGGTATTTTGCACCACAGATAAGCGTCTGCTTGTGTCTGAGTGTATATGGAATCTGAATAAAACTGAAGCATTGCAACCGAATTATTTGGGAGCATTCGGTTGCGCATTCTGCATGACAAAAAGATTCATCTTCTGCAGTCATATTTGCAAAGTCCGACATCGCAACATCAGTGAAATATGCAAGAGCTCCGGCAATGCTTCTGTATTTGGTTGACTATCTATCGGATCCTCCTTCTAATGTCACACGTTAATAAAATTCGTAAACACGTCATTACTCTTCTAGTGATCTTCAAAGCTTATAAGTATAGATATTCCTGAGTTTTTACGAGTTACCAACAGTTACACGGGGGTAATTAACTTGGTCATCAGCGACAAATGAAGAAAAAAGATTCATTTTTTTCTTTTACTTTCGTCACTGTAACGTGACAGGCTAAGGCCAGGGATGGCCCATCTCGCCAAAAGATTCATTCAAAACATTCGGAAATGATAGTAAAAACATGGAGAAGAAATAAACAAACAACAGCTGATAGCGCTTTTCAGCTGTCTAAAGCGACATCTAACGGCAAACGCATAGACTAGTTTTCGCGAGCAAATGTCAAAATTCCGCACGGAAAGCTTAGTATGCACCTCTTGCGAAACGAGGTCGCGAAATATTTTTCCTTCTTCCGTGTGGAATTTTGACATTTGCTCGCGAAAACTAGTCGGTGTGTTTGCTGTTAGATGTCGCTTTTGATAACTGGAAAACGACATCAGCTGTTGTTTATTTCTTTTTTATATTTCTGTTGTCATTTAAATGTTTTAAATGATGTATTTTATTAATTCATCACGGATGTGTATGAAATCGGTAACCTATTTGCCATTCATGAAGCTCTCAGGGAAGTGACGTACTCAGCGTGAATCATATTTCGAGCATGATTAATCATAATGCTTATTTGTGACGGTTCCGGATGTCTCGGTGAAGTTCAGTCTGATCAATTTAGACCGCACAATTCCTGCAATCGGAAATTTAAATCATTGGCTGGCCATTTTCTATCTAAATTGGCTGCTTCTACCGGTTCTAGAAGACCCAGGGAAATGATCGAAATTCGCTCAAACCAAATCTATTGTAATTGTCCGAATCGTAACTCTAAGTCGGCGTTTGATCATTAAGAAGCAAATCTGATTGCCTTGGCCGCCTTTACCGCTTTCACAAGTCTCGGGGAAACTACCTATCGAAACACGTTTCGGAATCCGGAAATATAACGCAAATATATCAACCGACTCCGACTCAATCGGTTTCAGGTCGAACCAAACCCTAGGCTTTAAACTTTGACTGACGTTAAAAATCGATTATGATAACAATGGCTACTACTAAAGGTTCTGGAAGTCTCAGGGAATGCTACCAATAATAAGTACGGATACAAACCTATTTTTGGTATAACAATTGTGAGAATCGTAATTCAAATTTATTGCCATAAGTAATTCGTGGTAATTCTTATTGCATGAATCACTAGAGAGGTTCTAGGAATTGCGCATATTGCTACTACTTGTATTACTGCCGCAAGAAGCATAATTGTCCCATGTGTATAGGGATTCCCATGGCACATGGGACAGTTTTGCTTCTAGCGGCAGAATACCTCACACAAAAAATGCTGTTCAAGTCTGATATTACACCGAAAGGTAGACGAATTAACTGAATTCTAATTTGATGGTCAGATTGACCCTGTATGTAAATTATGGAAAAGATGTTATAAGCCTTTTACAATCAGTCATAATACAATAATACGTTAAAATCCATTTAAAACGAGTGTATTGCTACTTTTCTATCAGTTAGGTCCTTTCATAATCAGTTCGGTCATAAAAATCATTAGGCCCTTTTATAAATTGTTGTAAAATCGCTATCAAAATTCTTCATAATCCAATGTTGTGTTATGTACGTGCTCGGGTAGATATTTGTTAATGGAAAACATGAAATTTCAATTTGTTACATTTTGCAGTTAGGCCCTTTTCAAATGTTTGAATAGAACTGGGTAGAGATAAATTGTAATTGTAAATTTATTAGCTTACGATACCGTGTTGGTTACATTTGTATACCTTATGTCAGGTCAAGGAAGAAAAAAAAGTAAAAAATATAATAAAATTATAAATTCAGAATCAAAACAAGTATGACCCAAAAAAGCTCCTACGCCTTTCACCAGTAGCTGGTCGAAAACACTTTACAGTGCGATCTTTTCAATTTCGTCCGAGTTCTCCGCGTCTAGCAACTGAATCTTTTTCCGGAAGTGTTTTTCGATTGATCTGCAAATCATCATGCTTCGATCACTGCCCACTAGGTTGATGGTGATTCCGTTCTGTTAAAGAAGTGGGAAGAAATACAATCTATAGGATCACAAGAATGAGTCACACTTACCGAATCTACCGGTGCGTCTAATTCGATGTAGATACGTTTCGCAATCGGCTCGTCCCTTCTAATCCATCGGCAGGTCGAAGTTGACGACAATGGTCACCTGTTCGGCGTCGATACCTAAGACGAAAGAATCTCTCCGTAACCTGGTGCTGTAGCTAGAATCAAGTGGTGGAACTTACCCCTGGACAAAACGTTCGTTCCTACCGTTGCTCCACCGTTAGATCACCGGACAGTACCGCTACCGAGTGACCATCCTGGGACATCCTGCCGGTCAACCAACCGGCCGTTTTGCGTACTTGTTTTGATCGATTAACAGTTCTGAAAATAAGTTTACTTGGAGTTTACAACTAACCTATACATCATATGACAGAAAATGATCGCTTGTCCGACGGTAATCACACAATTTCTCGTCCTGGTTGCGGAACTTGACGTAGTACTTGCGCCTGCCGAATGACGATCGGATTGGGTACGATGTACTCGGCAAACTCCATCACCTCGCGCTCGTACGTGGCCAAGAAGAACACCGACCATAACACCCGCCTCGTCCAGTACAAAAAGGGAAAACTAGGTCGTACGTCCTGAACTTTATACCCCAGTCCATTAGGTTGCCGGGTGTTCCGATGATGATATGATTAGTCAGCTTCGCCCCTTTGACGGTCTCCTCACCGCGAACGGCGTAAGGAAGTTTGATTTCCGGACAAAACTTTGCCATTTTGGCAGCTACTTCCCCCTTCTGAATTGCCAGCTCATACGTGGGGGAAAGGCAAATCACCTGCAGATAGTTTTTTAACTGATGGACTCAACCGAGCATTGCCAGCACGAAGGCAGCGGTTTTTCCTGTTCCCGACTGACTCTGGGCGATTATATTCCGTGGCGGACCGGCCAACAGAGTAGGTAGAGCCATCTCCTGAATCTTGGAAGGGGCGTTGAAACCCATCGCATAGACTCCCTGAAGTAATTCCGGCTTCACGTGCAAAGTTTCGAAAGTTTTAACCAACCAACCGGCGAAGAAGAATCCTTCCGCTGCACCTTCAGATCCAGCTTTGATTCTACTAGACCTTAGCGAACATCTTTCATTAGCAAACTTGCATCGGCCGGGCTAAAAGATTAGTCACGGATAATTAGTCACGGTCTGTCTCTTCTGTTTGTTACTCGGTTGTTTCAATATTTAGTACTCAACTCTTTGCCTAATATTTTAGTAAAAACCATCGGCTATGTACTGGAAAATTAGTGCAAAGTGTTATAGTGACGTCATAATCAAAAGAGAAAGTAAACAAAGAGAGGCTGTCAATGTTCCTTATGTCCTAATCAAAATTTTCTGCAGATTTCGACTTACTTGAATGCCTCTGCATCTTCCGCGGAGGAAGGTGTTTCTCCATTTTCTCTTGCAGCTTGTTTTTCTTCAGGAGCTGCTAGAGTCAGAATTTCCGTAGCTACCGAACTCCAAACATCAGGTGCAGCTTTGGTTCTACTGCCGGTGGACTAGGTTTTTCCGCATTCTCTTTCTCTGGACTGCCAGCCGCCGGCTCTGAATCCTTATCCTTGGTGATATGTACTCAGTTCGCTAACCTATTTGTATTGAAAAGAAAAATTCAAATCCCATCCCAATGATCGCTTAAAAAATAGGTTATAACAAAAAAACACCGTGTGCAGAAATTTCTTGATCCGTCGTCTTTTTGACCCAGTTATCGGCAGCGCTTGCCATCGTTTCGATCGGGTATTAAAATTCAATAGCAAGGTACAAAGTATGGGAAATCGTCCTGAATCAGCACGGGTACTGTCCCTCGGGTGGTTTATTCCTTACAATCCGCTGAAATTTTGACCAGAGCGACCTTGCGGAAAAAACGATGCCTTCTTTTGCCTGCTCTTCCCTGCCATGAAACCAATGATGAGCGCTTATTCCAAACGGTTAGCCGATTGAACATGACGTGCCATTATGTTTGTTCTGTGAATTGATAAGGACATCTAGATATGCAAAGGAATGTTTGGAGGAGGGATGCTACTGGTAAATACATACCGAAAGAGAAAGTCCTTTCCGAGCATCTTGATGTTGTGTTTTCTGTTGGCCCATTATCACTGCGTTCTCTTGCTGGGTGATTACCATGTTGTTGGTGTTCGATCTGAAAAAATCATAATAAAAAAATATCCGTAAATGAGTGAACTCGAGCTTTTTAAAGAAGAATAGGGTATTACATTACAATGTACTTAACACGGTACTGATCCTTTCGAAATAAAAAAGGTAATAAAAATGTCTCACCTTGCCGCACCAACTGAATAAAAAAGTCCTGCACACCGCATGGTACAGTATAGTATGCTGCTGCTACTGTGTTTGAATGTGTTGTTGCTATCTTTTTTGCAGTTGGTCAATGGTCTTCTACATTTGGCTTGGATCTATTGCACTAATTGCGGTTGCTGACCAGGTTGTACCGTCGGTTGAACGTTATTACTACCGACCTTTAGGATGATGGTCATGGTCTGGAAGAAATCTTAATTTTCTGATGTTGTGGTTGAAGGTGGTTCTGCTGCTGAGCTTGCTGTGAAATGTTGGCGATAAGCACTCGAATAGTGATTGCTTGCTGCTGCTGGAATGGAATCACGAGTACTGTGGAGGCAGTGATATTTTCATGCAAGGAACTGGTAGGAACCAAGGCTGGAATATGACGTTTGTGCCTGAATCCGATTTCTCTAAATCAGGAAGGCAACCGCTGGTAAAAATAGTGGCAGACAAGTTTTAAGGCAGAATGTGCCGATGAAATGTTTTCTGATGTGTCCATCATTCGTAAACTCCTGTTGTTCGTTTGAGCAGTAATTGCTATGTGGTCCTTTTTTGAGGGGTTGTTGGCTGTTGCTGGATTTGGAGTAGTTGGTACTGCTGCGGTTATATCGATTTAATGTTGGTTGGCTGATTGCCAGATCCAGGATGTTGAGACAAGATTAGTTGAGCTGATTTGCTTTGTTCGGGTGTGCTGCAAATAATATTAATTATTTAAATTTAATTGTTTAAAACTAGAAACAATCACACTTCCAGTAATATTTTTAAACATACCATTCAAATTCGAAATATTGAAGTTCTAAACTACGAAATTTTGACAGGTTGCGATGAAAAAAATACAAAAAATTACCAATCTTGTGTTTTCTTATATTTTTTCATTGCAACCTGTCAAAATTTCGCGAGCCTCCGTGCGAAATAATACCGATAACCATTATTTCGCAAGGAAAAAGTTTGCCTTGGTGACAGCGCATAGAAAGCAGCGCTGTCTCGCGGAACTATTATGAAACTTATCGTTTGTCGAACCGTGTCTCGGCTAACTGCATTTTTCGTTATCGTTTTCGCGAGAGCTGCGTACCGCTTACGAAATGGAAACGAAAATTTTTTTCGCGAGCATTTCGCGACGTTTTTTATGCATAGGTTTTGTATAGGAAATTTCATTTCGCAAGAGGTGCATACTTAGCTGAAGAAGGAAAAATATTTCGCGACCTCATTTCGCAAGAGGTGCATACTAAGCTTTAAGCGGTACGCAGCTCTCGCGAAAACGATAACGAAATTTGCAGTTAGCCGAGACACGGTTCGACAAACGATAAGTTTCGTATTACTTCCGCGAGATAGCGCTGCTTTCTATGCGCTGTCACCACGGCAAGCTTTCTCCTTGCGAAATAATGATCAGTGGTATTATTCCGCTGCGGAGGCTCGCGAAATTTTGACAGACTGCGATAAAAAATACAAAAAAACAAGATTTGTGTATTTTTTCATCGCAAGCTGTCAAAATGTCTTAATATAGAATTTGCTTTTGTTATGCAATATTTGAAATTCGAATGGTGAGTTATAAAATATGATTGGAATTCTTTAATTTCTAATTCAAAATAATCTTTCAGTATGTAATGATTATTTACAGTGCGCCCAAACAAACCCGGATTCAGTCGCAACGGCAGAGGATTGTACAGCTGGAGAAAGGAAAAAAATCGTTCCGACTTACTATTTTTCAAAACTGCTAGAGCAGTCTTTTCCGTTAGTGGTAGAAGCAGGAAACATCGATCTACCTCAGCAGTTTGCCTCAATAACAACAACGTATGACCTAGTTTACATCCGCAACTAGTGCAAACGATCCAAGCCAATCAGGGCAGATGTAGAAGACCATTGGCCAACTTTGGCAGTTGTAGCAGCAAACAAATCAGAACTATGATCACCCATCCGCAGAAAACGATACAGCTACAGCACCGGTCAAGTAGCATACGATACTGTACAATGCCGCGTGCAGGAGATCCTTTAATTCAGTTGGTGCAGCAAGGTGAGATATTTTTATTATCTTTTTTAATTTCGAAAGGATCAGTACAGTGTTCAGTACATTGTAATGAAATACCTTATTCTTAAAAAGTTCGCGTTCACTCATTCACGTATATTTTATATCATGATTTTTTTTCAGATCGAGCAGCAACCATAGCGGATACAGATCCAGTGGACACATCACCGAACACCATCAACCATCCAGCAGAAGAACGCGGTGATAATGGGTCAGCAGTAAACACAACGGCAAAATGCTTGGAAAGGACTTTCTCTCGGTAAGTTTTTACCACTAGCTTCCCTCCTCCAAACATTCCTTTGCATATCTAGATGTCCTTGTTGATTTTCAGAACAAACATAACGGAAGCCTACACGCACGACATGTTCAATCGGGCCAACCGTGTGACTCGTTTGGAAAAAGCGCTCATCATCGGTTTCATGGCAGCGAGATGAGCAGACAAAAGAAGGCATCGTTTTTTCAGCAAGGTCGCTCTGGGCAAAATTTCTGCGAATTGCGAGGAATAAACCACCGAAGGGACAGTACCCGTGCTGAATCAGGCCGTTTTCCCATACATTGCTGCTATTTAATTTTAATACCCGGTCGAAACGATGGCATTTCTGCACTCGTAAGTGTTTTTTTCAATACGCGATCTGAGAGGTTATTTAAAGTGCATTTTGCCAACTGGTTTCTGTTTTTAAAAATAATCAAAATTTCTAATGGGAATGGGATAGAAAATGAAAAGAGAAAAAAATACGGAAAATCCTTCTAGTCCAGTTTTTATTTTTTTATTTACCAGACTTCAAAAAAATTTAATTCACCAGCGACGGTTACTCCTGTAGAAACGGCTGCACTGCAGTTTTGAGCTCGCGGTAGCTACAAAAATTCTGACTAGCGGCTCCTGAAGAAAAACAAGCTGCATGCGAAATTGGAGAAACAGCTTCCTCCACGGATGATGCAGAGGAATTCAAGTAAGTCGAAATATTTAGTATCATCTGTAAAATTATTCATGGTTAATCTTTTAGCATGGCGGATGCAAGTTTGCAATTGAAAATTATTCGCAAAGTTCAGGTAGAATCAAAACTTGATCTGGAGGTGCAGCGATAGGATCCTTCTTCGCCGCTATACTCAGTTAAAACTTTAGAAGCTTTACACCTAAAGCCGGAACTGCTTCAGGGAGTCTGTGTTTCAACGCCCCTTCCAAGATTCAGGAGACGGCTCTACATACTCTGTTGGCCGATCCGCCACAGAACATGATCGCCCAGTCAGTCGGTAACAGGAAAAACCAATGCTTTCGTGCTGGCAGTTCTCAGTTGAGTCCGTTAAAAAACTCCTCAGGTGATGTGCCTTTCCCCCACGCATGAACTGGCAATTCAGAAGGGGGAAGTAGCTGCCAAAATGGCAAAGTTTTGTCCGGAAATCAAACTTCGTTACGCCGTTCGCGGTGGGGAGATCGTCAAAAGTGCGAAGCTGATCATCAGAACACCCGGCAAGCTGATGGGCTGCAATATAAAGTTCCGGGCTTTCGACCTTAAGAAGATTGCCGTTTTTGTACTGATTTTTGCACGTTATGATTCATCCGGATACACAAGCAGCTGTCGTCGTCTTGCCAGATGATGTTCTCGGTCACATACGAGCGGGAAGTGATTGAGTACGCCGTAACCAATCCCATCGTGATTCGGCTGGCGCGGGAGCAAGAATCACTCGATAACACCAAAAAGTACTACGTCATATGCCACTACCAGGACGAGAAATATCAAGCAATTTCGAACATTACCGTGATTACCATCGGACAAGCGATCATTTTCAATCATGAGTGTAGGACAGTGGGGAGCAAGGCGCCGGTAAACAAACAATTAAATGCAATAGTTTCAGTACAAACATCTTATGTCATGTTTCAACATAGTACCCAACCCCCAGATGTCAAATTGTTACATTTTGTCATCCCCTCTAAAAGTGTTACATAATTTATTAACGGTCCCTAAATTTATGTATTTCAACAGCAGCTTATACAGATCATGAATATGTATAGAAGAAGGTGTTTTATGTTTTATTTAAAAAAAATTCAAAACCCTCCGCCTCTGTTGGTCTTATTAGGAAGGAGCCGCAGTTCGCATCAAGTTAGGCACCAAAATCCAGGCACCAAATTTTTTTTTTTGGTATTCCCTTTACCACCGGTGGAGCCACTATGGAAAAGTAGTGAAAGCTTCAGGCACAAAATTTTGGTGTCAAGTTAGGCACCCAAATTCAGGCACCAAATATTTTTTGCTGTTTGTCCTTAGATTTAGATTGTAATTATTTACGATATGCTGTACAAAATCGAATATGTACTATATGGACCTCAAAATTCAACAGATAGGTAAGGGGGTAAGGGTGTGTGGAATGCGATAAAAATAAACGAAAAAATGCCTAATGCCGGTCTTTATACAATTTTTTACAATATATGCTGTAAACAATCAAATCCCGTTTATCTCGCCCTCAAAATTCAGCAAACGATAGATAAGGATGTGTAGAATGCGATAAAAATAATCATGAATATGCCTCTTGGTATGTCCCCATACAACTTTTGAGGATTTTTCTTTTGCTTACATATTTTGTGGTTGTTTGTAAAATATGCTGTTTACATATTTCGTTTTGCTTTTTTCATTTCGATTATAGATGTTTTAATATTAAGATCATTCGCCTCTTATGGTTGAAAAAAATCTCTTATGAATTTTTTTTAACCCTATGCGCGGGGTCGGGACTCGAACCCACGTATGCTGCGTATAAGGTAATCGATTTACCAACTAAAGACATATTTTGTAGTTGTTTACAAAATATGCTGTAAAAAATCAAATCCCGTTTATCTCGCCCTCAAAATTCAGCAGATGATAGATAAGGGTGTGTAGAATGCGATAAAAATAATCGTGAATATGCCTCTTGGTATGTCCCCATACAACTTTTGAGGATTTTTCTTTTGCTTACATATTTTGTGGTTGTTTGTAAAATATGCTGTTTACATATTTCGTTTTGCTTTTTTCATTTCGATTATAGATGTTTTAATATTAAGATCATTCGCCTCTTATGGTTGAAAAAAATCTCTTATGAATTTTTTTTAACCCCTATGCGCGGGGTCGGGACTCGAACCCACGTATGCTGCGTATAAGGTAATCGATTTACCAACTAAAGACATATTTTGTAGTTGTTTACAAAATATGCTGTAAAAAATCAAATCCCGTTTATCTCGCCCTCAAAATTCAGCAGTTGATAGATAAGGATGTGTAGAATGCGATAAAAATAATCATGAATATGCCTCTTGGTATGTCCCCATACAACTTTTGAGGATTTTTCTTTTGCTTACATATTTTGTGGTTGTTTGCGAAATATGCTGTAAAAAATCAAATCCCGTTTATCTCGCCCTCAAAACTCAGCAGATGATAGATAAGGATGTGTAGAATGCGATAAAAATAATCATGAATATGCCTCTTGGGATGTCCCCATACAACTTTTGAGGATTTTTCTTTTGCTTACATATTTTGTGGTTGTTTGTAAAATATGCTGTTTACATATTTCGTTTTGCTTTTTTTTATTTCGATTATAGAGGTTTTAATAATAAGATCATTCGCCTCTTCTGGTTAAAAAAAATCTCTTATGAAAAATTTCTAACCCTATGTGCGGACTATGGAGACTCGAACCCGGGTGCGCTGCGTATAAGGTAATCGATTTACCAACTACGCTACGCCCGACCCTAAAGACATATTTTGTGGTTGTTTGCAAAATTTGCTGTTTACATATATTGTTTTCCTTTTTTTGTATTTCGATTATAGAGGTTTTAATCTTAAGATCATTCGCCTCTTTTGGTTGAAAAAAATCTCTCATGAAATTTTTTTAACCCTATGTGCAGGGTCGGGACTCGAACCCAGGTACGCTGCGTATAAGGTAATAGATTTACCAACTAAAGACATATTTTGTGGTTGTTTACAAAATATGCTGTAAAAAATCAAATCCCGTTTATCTCGCCCTCAAAATTCAGCAGATGATAGATAAGGGTGTGTAGAATGCGATAAAAATAATCGTGAATATGCCTCTTGGTATGTCCCCATACAACTTTTGAGGATTTTTCTTTTGCTTACATATTTTGTGGTCGTTTACAAAATATGCTGTAAAAAATCAAATCCCGTTTATCTCGCCCTCAAAATTCAGCAGATGATAGATAAGGGTGTTTAGAATGCGATAAAAATAATCGTGAATATGCCTCTTGGTATGTCCCCATACAACTTTTGAGGATTTTTCTTTTGCTTACATATTTTGTGGTCGTTTACAAAATATGCTGTAAAAAATCAAATCCCGTTTATCTCGCCCTCAAAATTCAGCAGATTATAGATAAGGGTGTGTAGAATGCGATAAAAATAATCGTGAATATGCCTCTTGGTATGTCCCCATACAACTTTTGAGGATTTTTCTTTTGCTTACATATTTTGTGGTCGTTTACAAAATATGCTGTAAAAAATCAAATCCCGTTTATCTCGCCCTCAAAATTCAGCAGATGATAGATAAGGGTGTGTAGAATGCGATAAAAATAATCGTGAATATGCCTCTTGGTATGACCCCATACAACTTTTGAGGATTTTTCTTTTGCTTACATATTTTGTGGTTGTTTGCGAAATATGCTGTAAAAAATCAAATCCCGTTTATCTCGCCCTCAAAATTCAGCAGATGATAGATAAGGGTGTGTAGAATGCGATAAAAATAATCGTGAATATGCCTCTTGGTATGTCCCCATACAACTTTTGAGGATTTTTCTTTTGCTTACATATTTTGTGGTCGTTTACAAAATATGCTGTAAAAAATCAAATCCCGTTTATCTCGCCCTCAAAATTCAGCAGTTGATAGATAAGGATGTGTAGAATGCGATAAAAATAATCATGAATATGCCTCTTGGTATGTCCCCATACAACTTTTGAGGATTTTTCTTTTGCTTACATATTTTGTGGTCGTTTAAAAAATATGCTGTAAAAAATCAAATCCCGTTTATCTCGCCCTCAAAATTCAGCAGATGATAGATAAGGGTGTGTAGAATGCGATAAAAATAATCGTGAATATGCCTCTTGGTATGTCCCCATACAACTTTTGAGGATTTTTCTTTTGCTTACATATTTTGTGGTCGTTTACAAAATATGCTGTAAAAAATCAAATCCCGTTTATCTCGCCCTAAAAATTCAGCAGATGATAGATAAGGGTGTGTAGAATGCGATAAAAATAATCGTGAATATGCCTCTTGGTATGACCCCATACAACTTTTGAGGATTTTTCTTTTGCTTACATATTTTGTGGTTGTTTGCGAAATATGCTGTAAAAAATCAAATCCCGTTTATCTCGCCCTCAAAATTCAGCAGATGATAGATAAGGGTGTGTAGAATGCGATAAAAATAATCGTGAATATGCCTCTTGGTATGTCCCCATACAACTTTTGAGGATTTTTCTTTTGCTTACATATTTTGTGGTCGTTTACAAAATATGCTGTAAAAAATCAAATCCCGTTTATCTCGCCCTCAAAATTCAGCAGATGATAGATAAGGGTGTGTAGAATGCGATAAAAATAATCGTGAAATTGCCTCTTGGTATGACCCCATACAACTTTTGAGGATTTTTCTTTTGCTTACATATTTTGTGGTTGTTTGCGAAATATGCTGTAAAAAATCAAATCCCGTTTATCTCGCCCTCAAAATTCAGCAGATGATAGATAAGGATGTGTAGAATGCGATAAAAATAATCGTGAATATGCCTCTTGGTATGTCCCCATACAACTTTTGAGGATTTTTCTTTTGCTTACATATTTTGTGGTTGTTTGCGAAATATGCTGTAAAAAATCAAATCCCGTTTATCTCGCCCTCAAAATTCAGCAGATGATAGATAAGGGTGTGTAGAATGCGATAAAAATAATCGTGAATATGCCTCTTGGTATGTCCCCATACAACTTTTGAGGATTTTTCTTTTGCTTACATATTTTGTGGTTGTTTGTAAAATATGCTGTTTACATATTTCGTTTTGCTTTTTTTATTTCGATTATAGAGGTTTTAATATTAAGATCATTCGCCTCTTCTGGTTAAAAAAATTCTCTTATGAAAAATTTCTAACCCTATGTGCGGACTATGGAGACTCGAACCCGGGTGCGCTGCGTATAAGGTAATCGATTTACCAACTACGCTACGCCCGACCCTAAAGACATATTTTGTGGTTGTTTGCAAAATTTGCTGTTTACATATATTGTTTTCCTTTTTTTGTATTTCGATTATAGAGGTTTTAATCTTAAGATCATTCGCCTCTTTTGGTTGAAAAAAATCTCTTATGAAATTTTTTTAACCCTATGTGCGGGGTCGGGACTCGAACCCAGGTACGCTGCGTATAAGGTAATCGATTTACCAACTAAAGACATATTTTGTGGTTGTTTACAAAATATGCTGTAAAAAATCAAATCCCGTTTATCTCGCCCTCAAAATTCAGCAGATGATAGATAAGGGTGTGTAGAATGCGATAAAAATAATCGTGAATATGCCTCTTGGTATGTCCCCATACAACTTTTGAGGATTTTTCTTTTGCTTACATATTTTGTGGTCGTTTACAAAATATGCTGTAAAAAATCAAATCCCGTTTATCTCGCCCTCAAAATTCAGCAGATGATAGATAAGGGTGTGTAGAATGCGATAAAAATAATCGTGAATATGCCTCTTGGTATGTCCCCATACAACTTTTGAGGATTTTTCTTTTGCTTACATATTTTGTGGTCGTTTACAAAATATGCTGTAAAAAATCAAATCCCGTTTATCTCGCCCTCAAAATTCAGCAGTTGATAGATAAGGATGTGTAGAATGCGATAAAAATAATCATGAATATGCCTCTTGGTATGTCCCCATACAACTTTTGAGGATTTTTCTTTTGCTTACATATTTTGTGGTCGTTTAAAAAATATGATGTAAAAAATCAAATCCCGTTTATCTCGCCCTCAAAATTCAGCAGATGATAGATAAGGGTGTGTAGAATGCGATAAAAATAATCGTGAATATGCCTCTTGGTATGTCCCCATACAACTTTTGAGGATTTTTCTTTTGCTTACATATTTTGTGATCGTTTACAAAATATGCTGTAAAAAATCAAATCCCGTTTATCTCGCCCTCAAAATTCAGCAGATGATAGATAAGGGTGTGTAGAATGCGATAAAAATAATCGTGAATATGCCTCTTGGTATGTCCCCATACAACTTTTGAGGATTTTTCTTTTGCTTACATATTTTGTGGTTGTTTGCGAAATATGCTGAAAAAAATCAAATCCCGTTTATCTCGCCCTCAAAATTCAGCAGATGATAGATAAGGGTGTGTAGAATGCGATAAAAATAATCGTGAATATGCCTCTTGGTATGCCCCCATACAACTTTTGAGGATTTTTCTTTTGCTTACATATTTTGTGGTCGTTTACAAAATATGCTGTAAAAAATCAAATCCCGGTTATCTCGCCCTCAAAATTCAGCAGATGATAGATAAGGGTGTGTAGAATGCGATAAAAATAATCGTGAATATGCCTCTTGGTATGACCCCATACAACTTTTGAGGATTTTTCTTTTGCTTACATATTTTGTGGTTGTTTGCGAAATATGCTGTAAAAAATCAAATCCCGTTTATCTCGCCCTCAAAATTCAGCAGATGATAGATAAGGGTGTGTAGAATGCGATAAAAATAATCGTGAATATGCCTCTTGGTATGTCCCCATACAACTTTTGAGGATTTTTCTTTTGCTTACATATTTTGTGGTCGTTTACAAAATATGCTGTAAAAAATCAAATCCCGTTTATCTCGCCCTCAAAATTCAGCAGTTGATAGATAAGGATGTGTAGAATGCGATAAAAATAATCGTGAATATGCCTCTTGGTATGTCCCCATACAACTTTTGAGGATTTTTCTTTTGCTTACATATTTTGTGGTTGTTTGTAAAATATGCTGTTTACATATTTCGTTTTGCTTTTTTTATTTCGGTTATAGAGGTTTTAATATTAAGATCATTTGCCTCTTCTGGTTAAAAAAAATCTCTTATGCAAAATTTCTAACCCTATGTGCGGACTATGGAGACTCGAACCCGGGTGCGCTGCGTATAAGGTAATCGATTTACCAACCACGCTACGCCCGACCCTAAAGACATATTTTGTGGTTGTTTGCAAAATTTGCTGTTTACATATATTGTTTTCCTTTTTTTGTATTTCGATTATAGAGGTTTTAATCTTAAGATCATTCGCCTCTTTTGGTTGAAAAAAATCTCTTATGAATTTTTTTAACCCTATGTGCTGGGTCGGGACTCGAACCCAGGTACGCTGCGTATAAGGTAATCGATTTACCAACTAAAGACATATTTTGTGGTTGTTTACAAAATATGCTGTAAAAAATCAAATCCCGTTTATCTCGCCCTCAAAATTCAGCAGATGATAGATAAGGGTGTGTAGAATGCGATAAAAATAATCGTGAATATGCCTCTTGGTATGTCCCCATACAACTTTTGAGGATTTTTCTTTTGCTTACATATTTTGTGGTCGTTTACAAAATATGCTGTAAAAAATCAAATCCCGTTTATCTCGCCCTCAAAATTCAGCAGATGATAGATAAGGGTGTGTAGAATGCGATAAAAATAATCGTGAATATGCCTCTTGGTATGTCCCCATACAACTTTTGAGGATTTTTCTTTTGCTTACATATTTTGTGGTCGTTTGCAAAATATGCTGTAAAAAATCAAATCCCGTTTATCTCGCCCTCAAAATTCAGCAGATGATAGATAAGGGTGTGTAGAATGCGATAAAAATAATCGTGAATATGCCTCTTGGTATGTCCCCATACAACTTTTGAGGATTTTTCTTTTGCTTACATATTTTGTGGTTGTTTGCGAAATATGCTGAAAAAAATCAAATCCCGTTTATCTCGCCCTCAAAATTCAGCAGATGATAGATAAGGGTGTGTAGAATGCGATAAAAATAATCGTGAATATGCCTCTTGGTATGTCCCCATACAACTTTTGAGGATTTTTCTTTTGCTTACATATTTTGTGGTCGTTTACAAAATATGCTGTAAAAAATCAAATCCCGTTTATCTCGCCCTCAAAATTCAGCAGATGATAGATAAGGGTGTGTAGAATGCGATAAAAATAATCGTGAATATGCCTCTTGGTATGACCCCATACAACTTTTGAGGATTTTTCTTTTGCTTACATATTTTGTGGTTGTTTGCGAAATATGCTGTAAAAAATCAAATCCCGTTTATCTCGCCCTCAAAATTCAGCAGATGATAGATAAGGGTGTGTAGAATGCGATAAAAATAATCGTGAATATGCCTCTTGGTATGTCCCCATACAACTTTTGAGGATTTTTCTTTTGCTTACATATTTTGTGGTCGTTTACAAAATATGCTGTAAAGAATCAAATCCCGTTTATCTCGCCCTCAAAATTCAGCAGTTGATAGATAAGGATGTGTAGAATGCGATAAAAATAATCGTGAATATGCCTCTTGGTATGTCCCCATACAACTTTTGAGGATTTTTCTTTTGCTTACATATTTTGTGGTTGTTTGTAAAATATGCTGTTTACATATTTCGTTTTGCTTTTTTTTATTTCGATTATAGAGGTTTTAATAATAAGATCATTCGCCTCTTCTGGTTAAAAAAAATCTCTTATGAAAAATTTCTAACCCTATGTGCGGACTATGGAGACTCGAACCCGGGTGCGCTGCGTATAAGGTAATCGATTTACCAACTACGCTACGCCCGACCCTAAAGACATATTTTGTGGTTGTTTGCAAAATTTGCTGTTTACATATATTGTTTTCCTTTTTTTGTATTTCGATTATAGAGGTTTTAATCTTAAGATCATTCGCCTCTTTTGGTTGAAAAAAATCTCTCATGAAATTTTTTTAACCCTATGTGCGGGGTCGGGACTCGAACCCAGGTACGCTGCGTATAAGGTAATCGATTTACCAACTAAAGACATATTTTGTGGTTGTTTACAAAATATGCTGTAAAAATCAAATCCCGTTTATCTCGCCCTCAAAATTCAGCAGATGATAGATAAGGGTGTGTAGAATGCGATAAAAATAATCGTGAATATGCCTCTTGGTATGTCCCCATACAACTTTTGAGGATTTTTCTTTTGCTTACATATTTTGTGGTCGTTTACAAAATATGCTGTAAAAAATCAAATCCCGTTTATCTCGCCCTCAAAATTCAGCAGATGATAGATAAGGGTGTTTAGAATGCGATAAAAATAATCGTGAATATGCCTCTTGGTATGTCCCCATACAACTTTTGAGGATTTTTCTTTTGCTTACATATTTTGTGGTCGTTTACAAAATATGCTGTAAAAAATCAAATCCCGTTTATCTCGCCCTCAAAATTCAGCAGATGATAGATAAGGGTGTGTAGAATGCGATAAAAATAATCGTGAATATGCCTCTTGGTATGTCCCCATACAACTTTTGAGGATTTTTCTTTTGCTTACATATTTTGTGGTCGTTTACAAAATATGCTGTAAAAAATCAAATCCCGTTTATCTCGCCCTCAAAATTCAGCAGATGATAGATAAGGGTGTGTAGAATGCGATAAAAATAATCGTGAATATGCCTCTTGGTATGTCCCCATACAACTTTTGAGGATTTTTCTTTTGCTTACATATTTTGTGGTCGTTTACAAAATATGCTGTAAAAAATCAAATCCCGTTTATCTCGCCCTCAAAATTCAGCAGATGATAGATAAGGGTGTGTAGAATGCGATAAAAATAATCGTGAATATGCCTCTTGGTATGACCCCATACAACTTTTGAGGATTTTTCTTTTGCTTACATATTTTGTGGTTGTTTGCGAAATATGCTGTAAAAAATCAAATCCCGTTTATCTCGCCCTCAAAATTCAGCAGATGATAGATAAGGGTGTGTAGAATGCGATAAAAATAATCGTGAATATGCCTCTTGGTATGTCCCCATACAACTTTTGAGGATTTTTCTTTTGCTTACATATTTTGTGGTCGTTTACAAAATATGCTGTAAAAAATCAAATCCCGTTTATCTCGCCCTCAAAATTCAGCAGTTGATAGATAAGGATGTGTAGAATGCGATAAAAATAATCATGAATATGCCTCTTGGTATGTCCCCATACAACTTTTGAGGATTTTTCTTTTGCTTACATATTTTGTGGTCGTTTAAAAAATATGCTGTAAAAAATCAAATACCGTTTATCTCGCCCTCAAAATTCAGCAGATGATAGATAAGGGTGTGTAGAATGCGATAAAAATAATCGTGAATATGCCTCTTGGTATGTCCCCATACAACTTTTGAGGATTTTTCTTTTGCTTACATATTTTGTGGTCGTTTACAAAATATGCTGTAAAAAATCAAATCCCGTTTATCTCGCCCTCAAAATTCAGCAGATGATAGATAAGGGTGTGTAGAATGCGATAAAAATAATCGTGAATATGCCTCTTGGTATGTCCCCATACAACTTTTGAGGATTTTTCTTTTGCTTACATATTTTGTGGTCGTTTACAAAATATGCTGTAAAAAATCAAATCCCGTTTATCTCGCCCTCAAAATTCAGCAGATGATAGATAAGGGTGTGTAGAATGCGATAAAAATAATCGTGAATATGCCTCTTGGTATGACCCCATACAACTTTTGAGGATTTTTCTTTTGCTTACATATTTTGTGGTTGTTTGCGAAATATGCTGTAAGAAATCAAATCCCGTTTATCTCGCCCTCAAAATTCAGCAGATGATAGATAAGGATGTGTAGAATGCGATAAAAATAATCGTGAATATGCCTCTTGGTATGTCCCCATACAACTTTTGAGGATTTTTCTTTTGCTTACATATTTTGTGGTTGTTTGCGAAATATGCTGTAAAAAATCAAATCCCGTTTATCTCGCCCTCAAAATTCAGCAGATGATAGATAAGGGTGTGTAGAATGCGATAAAAATAATCGTGAATATGCCTCTTGGTATGTCCCCATACAACTTTTGAGGATTTTTCTTTTGCTTACATATTTTGTGGTTGTTTGTAAAATATGCTGTTTACATATTTCGTTTTGCTTTTTTTTATTTCGATTATAGAGGTTTTAATAATAAGATCATTCGCCTCTTCTGGTTAAAAAAATTAAAGGGTTATGTACAGGACACGACCACGGTGACATTAAAAATGTAGGTTTTTTCAAGAGCGTGCAAATGAATTTTATCTATCACACATATCGACACACGTTCTTGTTCATTCGCCTGTTTTCATATGTTACAATTTGCTATATACCCTTCCCATTAAAACATAATTTATTGAAGGTCTTTTAACGGTAATTTATTAATTAATCAAGTATCTCACTAGGTGATTGGCATTATTTGGCTGATCCATCTAGTAAAAATAGGCTGGTCTGTCCAGAAAATATATTCAAAAGAAAAGTTCCATATTAAGAGCTGTGATGAGGAAGCCCACGCCCGCCAACGGAAATGGAGAGATTCTCCATGAAATATGAAATTTCATTTTCCATTTAAATTTTCAATAATGTACTAATGAACTTAAGTAAACAATCTTAAGTTTAAGTATTTCTTGATCGATTAGTGGTGGAAAAAATGAAATTATTTGATAAATTACATTGTTATGCAACGTTCGCACTACCAGTTAAAATGGGTTTTTATGCTATCTTGGTGACATTTTTCTTGTTGCTAATTATTAAAACGTGTAACGTAGTGTAAACATTGTATTATTAAACCAATTCTGCAGCGTTTTATGTTATATAGGTGCACAGATTTATTTTAAAATTTAAATTAGTATCCCCAACCGTTCTATTTGTTGTATACTTTAAAACGCAATTAGAACTGTGTTTTAAATACATACACTCAAAAAAAAGTAAACGTTATGCCTATTGATTTTACACATAGATTTTTGCAATTAACGGAGGCATATAGACACTATTTGCTGGCACATAAACCTAATGTGTGTATTTAAAAGAAATATTAATCTTACATTCACATTTCATAACTATTAGGCACATAAAACCCCATTCTATAACAATATGCACATATAACTTATGTGTGTGCATACATAGTTTATACAGTTGACACATAGAAGGTATGTGTGCGCGTGATAACAATAGTATTTCTTCTTCATATGAATTTTAAGCGGTTTGAAGCAAATAGAATTAACGTTTGGATTTTTTTCAGTGTAGGGTAGGACAGATATTCTGACTGGATAAACTGGGAAAACAATTTTAAGTCCAGTAACGCTTAAGACATGGCTTGAATTTGAATCGAAAAAGAACACCCGCTTCAACTGCTGCTGGGACGGTAAGTTGTTTTAAAATTTTCCGTTGTGTGCAGTACGAAACAAAAGTGTTTGAAATTAGAAAACAAAAAGTTCTGCTGGGAATGTGATTGTTTCCGATGCAATTACACTCAGATTTTTCACGCAGGGGATATAGGCCGTGTAAATGAAAACCGCGTAAATTTAAAAAAAACGAGTTAATGAAAACCGCGTAAATTTCAAAATCCGCGTAAAAAACCTGAGTGTACTCTCCTATATAAAATACTACGCTGCTGAACAGTGCAATAACTACAGAAGCAGGTTGTCAGATGCCTTACTGATAAAAAACATATAACCGAAATATGAAACATGAAAACCAATAGGCTTTTTACCCTATGCAACTACAAAACGCCGTAAACATGGATTAACAAGTTACAACGCACACGCATGCATAAAAATAAATATATTTTTTTCAAACGCAACACTCTTAAGCAGCACACACCGTATTGAATTAAATCCAAACCACCCCGCCCACCCACTTTGCAAATCATTCTGTGACACCGTGCTGGTACCCGAAAATTCGCACACGACCACCGCTGCCGAAAATGCATAGCGTCTACCGCTTATTGTAGTGCCCAAACACTGCAGCCATGATCTTACCCGTTCGACATAAGAACAAAAACTGATTCAAACGGGTACGCGTCACCTCTATTTATAAACTAACCGTATATGGTTTAGTCACTTAGGTGCGAGTGTGTGCAAATGCCAACGTTACCGAAAATCGATAGCGCTTATTGCATCGCCCGGAGACGATGTTGCTCGGATGGGATAAGAGCAACAACTGATTTGAACAGACATGCGTTGCTTCTATTTATGACTTTTCGTGTTTCATTGAGCAACTAAGCTGCCCTCTCTTGACGGCTGTGTCTGAGAAATCTGCCTCACGAATGGTAATTTTCCCGTTTTTCGTGAACTTTTTAATTTTACCAATTTCCAAAAGTCTACTTTTATTGGGGAGATATTAAATTATTACCAATATTTAAGTTAGGTGTTTCTGAATCGGTTGGTGTATGAATGATTAAAATCCATCTAGTAATATCGGAGTTATAAGCGTGCAAACCTTACATAGTTTCGTTACATGGGAGATAGTTTAGATTTTAGAATGACACCTAGCCCCAGATAGTGGAGTAAGACATTTTTAATGTCAAAAAATCTCTTATGCAAAATTTCTAACCCTATGTGCGGACTATGGAGACTCGAACCCGGGTGCGCTGCGTATAAGGTAATCGATTTACCAACTACGCTACGCCCGACCCTAAAGACATATTTTGTGGTTGTTTGCAAAATTTGCTGTTTACATATATTGTTTTCCTTTTTTTGTATTTCGATTATAGAGGTTTTAATCTTAAGATCATTCGCCTCTTTTGGTTGAAAAAAATCTCTCATGAAATTTTTTTAACCCTATGTGCGGGGTCGGGACTCGAACCCAGGTACGCTGCGTATAGGGTAATCGATTTACCAACTAAAGACATATTTTGTGGTTGTTTACAAAATATGCTGTAAAAAATCAAATCCCGTTTATCTCGCCCTCAAAATTCAGCAGATGATAGATAAGGGTGTGTAGAATGCGATAAAAATAATCGTGAATATGCCTCTTGGTATGTCCCCATACAACTTTTGAGGATTTTTCTTTTGCTTACATATTTTGTGGTCGTTTACAAAATATGCTGTAAAAATCAAATCCCGTTTATCTCGCCCTCAAAATTCAGCAGATGATAGATAAGGGTGTGTAGAATGCGATAAAAATAATCGTGAATATGCCTCTTGGTATGACCCCATACAACTTTTGAGGATTTTTCTTTTGCTTACATATTTTGTGGTTGTTTGCGAAATATGCTGTAAAAAATCAAATCCCGTTTATCTCGCCCTCAAAATTCAGCAGATGATAGATAAGGATGTGTAGAATGCGATAAAAATAATCCTGAATATGCCTCTTGGTATGTCCCCATACAACTTTTGAGGATTTTTCTTTTGCTTACATATTTTGTGGTTGTTTGCGAAATATGCTGTAAAAAATCAAATCCCGTTTATCTCGCCCTCAAAATTCAGCAGATGATAGATAAGGGTGTGTAGAATGCGATAAAAATAATCGTGAATATGCCTCTTGGTATGTCCCCATACAACTTTTGAGGATTTTTCTTTTGCTTACATATTTTGTGGTTGTTTGTAAAATATGCTGTTTACATATTTCGTTTTGCTTTTTTTATTTCGATTATAGAGGTTTTAATATTAAGATCATTCGCCTCTTCTGGTTAAAAAAATTCTCTTATGAAAAATTTCTAACCCTATGTGCGGACTATGGAGACTCGAACCCGGGTGCGCTGCGTATAAGGTAATCGATTTACCAACTACGCTACGCCCGACCCTAAAGACATATTTTGTGGTTGTTTGCAAAATTTGCTGTTTACATATATTGTTTTCCTTTTTTTGTATTTCGATTATAGAGGTTTTAATCTTAAGATCATTCGCCTCTTTTGGTTGAAAAAAATCTCTTATGAAATTTTTTTAACCCTATGTGCGGGGTCGGGACTCGAACCCAGGTACGCTGCGTATAAGGTAATCGATTTACCAACTAAAGACATATTTTGTGGTTGTTTACAAAATATGCTGTAAAAAATCAAATCCCGTTTATCTCGCCCTCAAAATTCAGCAGATGATAGATAAGGGTGTGTAGAATGCGATAAAAATAATCGTGAATATGCCTCTTGGTATGTCCCCATACAACTTTTGAGGATTTTTCTTTTGCTTACATATTTTGTGGTCGTTTACAAAATATGCTGTAAAAAATCAAATCCCGTTTATCTCGCCCTCAAAATTCAGCAGATGATAGATAAGGGTGTGTAGAATGCGATAAAAATAATCGTGAATATGCCTCTTGGTATGTCCCCATACAACTTTTGAGGATTTTTTTTTTGCTTACATATTTTGTGGTTGTTTGCGAAATATGCTGAAAAAAATCAAATCCCGTTTATCTCGCCCTCAAAATTCAGCAGATGATAGATAAGGGTGTGTAGAATGCGATAAAAATAATCGTGAATATGCCTCTTGGTATGTCCCCATACAACTTTTGAGGATTTTTCTTTTGCTTACATATTTTGTGGTCGTTTACAAAATATGCTGTAAAAAATCAAATCCCGTTTATCTCGCCCTCAAAATTCAGCAGATGATAGATAAGGGTGTGTAGAATGCGATAAAAACAATCGTGAATATGCCTCTTGGTATGACCCCATACAACTTTTGAGGATTTTTCTTTTGCTTACATATTTTGTGGTTGTTTGCGAAATATGCTGTAAAAAATCAAATCCCGTTTATCTCGCCCTCAAAATTCAGCAGATGATAGATAAGGGTGTGTAGAATGCGATAAAAATAATCGTGAATATGCCTCTTGGTATGTCCCCATACAACTTTTGAGGATTTTTCTTTTGCTTACATATTTTGTGGTCGTTTACAAAATATGCTGTAAAAAATCAAATCCCGTTTATCTCGCCCTCAAAATTCAGCAGTTGATAGATAAGGATGTGTAGAATGCGATAAAAATAATCATGAATATGCCTCTTGGTATGTCCCCATACAAATTTTGAGGATTTTTCTTTTGCTTACATATTTTGTGGTCGTTTAAAAAATATGCTGTAAAAAATCAAATCCCGTTTATCTCGCCCTCAAAATTCAGCAGATGATAGATAAGGGTGTGTAGAATGCGATAAAAATAATCGTGAATATGCCTCTTGGTATGTCCCCATACAACTTTTGAGGATTTTTCTTTTGCTTACATATTTTGTGGTCGTTTAAAAAATATGCTGTAAAAAATCAAATCCCGTTTATCTCGCCCTCAAAATTCAGCAGATGATAGATAAGGGTGTGTAGAATGCGATAAAAATAATCGTGAATATGCCTCTTGGTATGTCCCCATACAACTTTTGAGGATTTTTCTTTTGCTTACATATTTTGTGGTCGTTTAAAAAATATGCTGTAAAAAATCAAATCCCGTTTATCTCGCCCTCAAAATTCAGCAGATAATAGATAAGGGTGTGTAGAATGCGATAAAAATAATCGTGAATATGCCTCTTGGTATGACCCCATGCAACTTTTGAGGATTTTTCTTTTGCTTACATATTTTGTGGTTGTTTGCGAAATATGCTGTAAAAAATCAAATCCCGTTTATCTCGCCCTCAAAATTCAGCAGATGATAGATAAGGGTGTGTAGAATGCGATAAAAATAATCGTGAATATGCCTCTTGGTATGTCCCCATACAACTTTTGAGGATTTTTCTTTTGCTTACATATTTTGTGGTTGTTTGCGAAATATGCTGAAAAAAATCAAATCCCGTTTATCTCGCCCTCAAAATTCAGCAGATGATAGATAAGGGTGTGTAGAATGCGATAAAAATAATCGTGAATATGCCTCTTGGTATGTCCCCATACAACTTTTGAGGATTTTTCTTTTGCTTACATATTTTGTGGTCGTTTACAAAATATGCTGTAAAAAATCAAATCCCGTTTATCTTGCCCTCAAAATTCAGCAGATGATAGATAAGGGTGTGTAGAATGCGATAAAAATAATCGTGAATATGCCTCTTGGTATGTCCCCATACAACTTTTGAGGATTTTTCTTTTGCTTACATATTTTGTGGTTGTTTGCGAAATATGCTGAAAAAAATCAAATCCCGTTTATCTCGCCCTCAAAATTCAGCAGATGATAGATAAGGGTGTGTAGAATGCGATAAAAATAATCGTGAATATGCCTCTTGGTATGTCCCCATACAATTTTTGAGGATTTTTCTTTTGCTTACATATTTTGTGGTCGTTTACAAAATATGCTGTAAAAAATCAAATCCCGTTTATCTCGCCCTCAAAATTCAGCAGATAATAGATAAGGGTGTGTAGAATGCGATAAAAATAATCGTGAATATGCCTCTTGGTATGACCCCATGCAACTTTTGAGGATTTTTCTTTTGCTTACATATTTTGTGGTTGTTTGCGAAATATGCTGTAAAAAATCAAATCCCGTTTATCTCGCCCTCAAAATTCAGCAGATGATAGATAAGGGTGTGTAGAATGCGATAAAAATAATCGTGAATATGCCTCTTGGTATGTCCCCATACAACTTTTGAGGATTTTTCTTTTGCTTACATATTTTGTGGTTGTTTGCGAAATATGCTGAAAAAAATCAAATCCCGTTTATCTCGCCCTCAAAATTCAGCAGATGATAGATAAGGGTGTGTAGAATGCGATAAAAATAATCGTGAATATGCCTCTTGGTATGTCCCCATACAACTTTTGAGGATTTTTCTTTTGCTTACATATTTTGTGGTCGTTTACAAAATATGCTGTAAAAATCAAATCCCGTTTATCTCGCCCTCAAAATTCAGCAGATGATAGATAAGGGTGTGTAGAATGCGATAAAAATAATCGTGAATATGCCTCTTGGTATGTCCCCATACAACTTTTGAGGATTTTTCTTTTGCTTACATATTTTGTGGTTGTTTGCGAAATATGCTGAAAAAAATCAAATCCCGTTTATCTCGCCCTCAAAATTCAGCAGATGATAGATAAGGGTGTGTAGAATGCGATAAAAATAATCGTGAATATGCCTCTTGGTATGTCCCCATACAACTTTTGAGGATTTTTCTTTTGCTTACATATTTTGTGGTCGTTTACAAAATATGCTGTAAAAAATCAAATCCCGTTTATCTCGCCCTCAAAATTCAGCAGATAATAGATAAGGGTGTGTAGAATGCGATAAAAATAATCGTGAATATGCCTCTTGGTATGACCCCATGCAACTTTTGAGGATTTTTCTTTTGCTTACATATTTTGTGGTTGTTTGCGAAATATGCTGTAAAAAATCAAATCCCGTTTATCTCGCCCTCAAAATTCAGCAGATGATAGATAAGGGTGTGTAGAATGCGATAAAAATAATCGTGAATATGCCTCTTGGTATGTCCCCATACAACTTTTGAGGATTTTTCTTTTGCTTACATATTTTGTGGTTGTTTGCGAAATATGCTGAAAAAAATCAAATCCCGTTTATCTCGCCCTCAAAATTCAGCAGATGATAGATAAGGGTGTGTAGAATGCGATAAAAATAATCGTGAATATGCCTCTTGGTATGTCCCCATACAACTTTTGAGGATTTTTCTTTTGCTTACATATTTTGTGGTTGTTTGCGAAATATGCTGAAAAAAATCAAATCCCGTTTATCTCGCCCTCAAAATTCAGCAAATGATAGATAAGGGTGTGTAGAATGCGATAAAAATAATCGTGAATATGCCTCTTGGTATGTCCCCATACAACTTTTGAGGATTTTTCTTTTGCTTACATATTTTGTGGTCGTTTACAAAATATGCTGTAAAAAATCAAATCCCGTTTATCTCGCCCTCAAAATTCAGCAGATGATAGATAAGGGTGTGTAGAATGCGATAAAAATAATCGTGAATATGCCTCTTGGTATGTCCCCATACAACTTTTGAGGATTTTTCTTTTGCTTACATATTTTGTGGTTGTTTGCGAAATATGCTGAAAAAAATCAAATCCCGTTTATCTCGCCCTCAAAATTCAGCAGATGATAGATAAGGGTGTGTAGAATGCGATAAAAATAATCGTGAATATGCCTCTTGGTATGTCCCCATACAACTTTTGAGGATTTTTCTTTTGCTTACATATTTTGTGGTTGTTTGTAAAATATGCTGTAAAAAATCAAGTCCCGTTTATCTCGCCCTCAAAATTCAGCAGATGATGGATAAGGGTGTGTAGAATGCGATAAAAATAATCTTGAATATGCCTCTTGGTATGTCCCCATACAACTTTTGAGGATTTTTCTTTTGCTTACATATTTTGTGGTTGTTTGTAAAATATGCTGTTTACATATTTCGTTTTGCTTTTTTTATTTCGATTATAGAGGTTTTAATATTAGGATCATTCGCCTCTTCTGGTTAAAAAAAATCTCTTATGCAAAATTTCTAACCCTATGTGCGGACTATGGAGACTCGAACCCGGGTGCGCTGCGTATAAGGTAATCGATTTACCAACTACGCTACGCCCGACCCTAAAGACATATTTTGTGGTTGTTTGCAAAATTTGCTGTTTACATATGTTGTTTTCCTTTTTTTTGTATTTCGATTATAGAGGTTTTAATATTAAGATCATTCGCCTCTTATGGTTGAAAAAAATCTCTTATGAATTTTTTTTAACCCTATGCGCGGGGTCGGGACTCAAACCCAGGTACGCTGCGTGTAAGGTAAGCGATTTACCAACTACGCTACGCCCGACCCTAAAGACATATTTTGTGGTTGTTTGCGAAATTTGCTGTTTACATATATTGTTTTCCTTTTTTTTGTATTTCGATTATAGAGTTTTTAATCTTAAGATCATTCGCCTCTTTTGGTTGAAAAAAATCTCTTATGAAATTTTTTTAACCCTATGTGCGGGGTCGGGACTCGAACCCAGGTACGCTGCGTATAGGGTAATCGATTTACCAACTAAAGACATATTTTGTGGTTGTTTACAAAATATGCTGTAAAAAATCAAATCCCGTTTATCTCGCCCTCAAATTTCAGCAGATGATAGATAAGGGTGTGTAGAATGCGATAAAAATAATCATGAATATGCCCCCCATACAACTTATATTCCAGCTTGTTTCTCGTCTTTAGACCTGGAAAATTTACCCAGCGACAAGAGTTTTTCCTCTTGTTTAGTGCTAATCCATGAATAGGAAGTTGTACGAATACAGCGCACTACTTCCGACGAGATTTTTATTGTTTAGAATCAGAAAAAATACGACTTTCGCTGGTTGTTTTTTCCAGTTTTGAACTGCAACCAGAATAACATATTCCGATAGTCATGTATCAATAACGGAATATGTCCCGTATGTGTGAGATCCGAGAACAAGCCAAGATAAGGATATCACCTGTGAAACCTGGACCTGTGCATCATGGTCTACCCAAATTATTGCCCGCGGTGCGGGATGAATTTGCGGCCACGGTATAACCGTGACCGAATTCCCCGTTGGCAGCAGCGACAGCAGCAAGGACAGCAGGAGCAGCAGCAAGGACAGCAGGAGCAGCAGCAGCGGGAGCAGCCACCGCAGCTTCAAAGGGAAGCTGAACTGAGGCGGCAAATCGAGCAGCTGCAGCAGCAGCTGCATGTGCTTACCATACAGCAGCAGCAGCAGCAGCCGCAGCAGCCGCGGACGCAGCCGCAACCGCGGACGCAGCAGCAGCAGCCGCAACCGCAGCAGCAATAATATTAGAGAAAAAAAACAAAAAAAAACAAAAAAAGACAAAAAACGAGAAAGGCCCTTTTCAGGGCCACCCAATTGATTATTTAAGAATTTGAATTTGAATTTTTTGGTTTCCATTTCTCGACAAACACATGATTGCGGCTTAAAAGCCAACAGTCAAAATTCTCTTTGAAAGAAAATTCCGGACAAGCCGTTACTGGCTAAACACAGTTAATAGCAGTTAATGAAAGAGAAAACTTTTCTCTTTTGTTTACCATCTGTGACTGGCGAAAAACGGTTTGTCCGAAATTTCCTTTCAAAGAGAACTTTGACAGTTGGCTTTCAAGTCGTAATCATATGTTTGTCGATATTTGATTTATTATCGAAAATGCCGCTCTGTCCATCTAACCGATTTTAAATCATCTGACTGAAGCTCGTTCCTGATTGGTTCCCGCTAATTTCATGCACCGAGCTGCAAATTTGAATCAGAAAGAGCTGTCATTTCAAAACTGGGACTTTTCTTGAAAAAAACTGGAAAAAACTGGATGCTCAAAAAACTTATTTTGCCCTTGTAATGTTTAAATCAACAATTCAATTAACGTAATTTTATGTAAACACGCATGTTCCATACCTTTTACTGAAAATTTGAATCGTTTTTTTATATTGTCCAAATTAAAAAAAAATATATTAAAGCATTCGAATTTGATTGTAATCGTAATAGTTACAGTCAAATTTCACGGTTTGAATCTACACATCCACAAAATCCTGAATTCAAGACCATTTGCTAAGCTTGAGCATGCGCTTAAACCTTTCTCACGATACCACTATAGCAACTAGCTGAGAATTCAACAAATGTTCATCAAAATATTTGATACAATGTACTGCCACCTTTGTGCTTGAAATCGAATTCCCGAACCGTTTTACTCACAAGTGGTATAGAAAGAGTTCAGGTTACGGTGGATTAATATCTTATTCTGGGGCACTCTGAATCATCTTATCGCTTGTTGTAAAATTCTTTGAATCAAGTTACAATTTGTGAGAAAAAACTAAATAAATGAATATGTAAAAAAACGATAAAACTGGCTCAAATTTCAAAAGACTGAAACATTTTTCGATTGTCTGTTCCACTGGATGTTGTAAAAAAAACTGCAAGACTCCGGTTTAAACTGGAAGGTTGACATCGCTGATTAGGATTCATCTTCGTGGATTAAATTGTGCAGCTTCGTGTTAGAAAGCAGGAACAATTGGAACAAAAATCCCCCACCCGGCGAATATTTTCTTAGGCAAACAAATTAGCCCTTATCAGCGCTATCATTCCACTCGAAAGAATTAAATTTGAAAATCTTTTCTTTCGCCAACTATTATAGTGACTACAACTAATGTTTCTATATAGAAGCCCCATTTCAATATTTCGAAAAAAAAAACCGAAGGCCGCGTTTTGACAGTTTGTAACTTTCATTGTACTTAACCAAAATCCTCAATGTGTGAACCAATCAGTCAGAAAAATAATCAGGAATCTTCTATAAGATTTGTAAGTATGTATAACATACATGAATAAAGAAAAATTGATTTTCCGAAATCAGTTATTATCTGTCCCACCATTGGCCAATACTGTTCGACTCGCGTATTTCAGTATTTCATTTCATAGTTAGCCACGCCTTTTTCGCTACGTTAAACCATGCAACGATTATAAGGTATAAGGTTTGCTTGAATTTTTCGTCATTCGTTTACATGTTTCCGATTCCGGCGGCAGCAGTGAACCAGGAGCAGCATCGCCAGGTCAACTACATGTGTGTTACATCGCCAGGTTGGCAGGAAGGGTTTTAATACGGTTGCCGGAAAGGAAAAACACGAGTACTGGCGTTTCCAGATCGTTTAAGCTGACGGTGGAGGATAAGAAACCGGCTGGTGATAAGAAGGCTGCAGCAAAAAAAAACGAAGAAATCCACTATCACAGGAGAGAAGAAAAACCGCTGGTGGTAATGAGATGGCCAAAAAACCAAAGGCTGCCGCTAAAAAACAGGCTGCGAAAGAAGGCCAACGCTGTTGCTGCAAAGACGGTGGCAGCTGGCAATAAACAGAAGGCCAAACCAACGAAGGCTGCAGAGAACCAGCCAAAGAAGGCCGCCGCACCTGCCAAGAAAGCTGCCCCGAAGATCATCGCCAGCAAGAAGTAAACTCGCGCGACCGCAATGTTGCCAAAACAGTCCTTTTCAGGACTAAGAAAATCTACTTGTGAAGAATTATTAGTGCAAATTTTCCGTTAATGCTATTTCTCATGTTTCTAGCCTGAGCAGCGCTCACCTATTCAAATTGTGGTAATAATTAGCGGATTTTCCTCATCGGCAAATCATGTACTTTTCAGTTCCTGTCAACCGAAGTGTTAGGAAGTTTCAATTAAAAATTCTTGCAAACGTTACGATAAAAGTTAAGTATAAGTAACACGTTTTAGACAGGATTTTTTAAGGTTAAACAGAAAACTTTTACACAATATAATTGTCCTACGTCAACACCCCGGTTATTTTCCGGACATTACCTAACTCTAATTTCGTTTCTTTCAAAGTTTCAATTTTAAACGCAAATATCATTTTATACCGATTTTAAAATCTTTTCAGAGATTATCAATGCTTCTAGTGTACGGATACAATAGTTTTTCAACTATCGGTACTTTTCAGATTATCACCCATTCGTACATTACAAATGAAACTTGTCCAATGCTCAGAAGGTACGTTGATTATCAAAGAAAAATTCACATCAAGTCTTTATGAGAAGAAAATAGTCGCCCTTAAAAGGGCGTTTTGTTTTGGTTGTTTCCGCTCCTAATGGAGGTGATTTAGGTTGCTGCGGATGCCTTCCTGTCGGTTTTCTTTGGCAGCAGAATGGCCTGGATGTTGGGCAACAATCCACCCTGGGCAATGCTCATGCCGGCGGAGAGCAATTTGTTTTGTTCATCTCTTCGTCATTCCGAATGGCCAGCTCAGCTGCTGCTGATGGAGGATAATCCTAGTCTTTTTCCACGGGATGTGTTTCCAGACAAATGCTCCGGCACCGACACGCTGTACGTGCAACCAGCACGAATGTATCACACGAATGATGCCGCACTCGCATACGATCCACGGTTTTGTAGTTGGTTCAGTTTGCGTTCGAAGCTAAATGGGCAGGCCATCGAATGAAAAATACTTCCGTCGTCACAGAGGAGGGGCTTCGAACAAAAACTGTTGAAAATTTGTAGCTCGGTGCACGTAATTCGCGGGAATCAATCAAGAATGAACTTCAGTCAGATGATTTTCCTATCACAGCCGTCTATGCGGAGCCGATTGTCCTGCATATGTTTGCTTCGGCGGTTGTTTCTTTCTGCACAGCATTTCACAAGATCAGAGAAAAGGTTCTTCTCAAGTAGCAGGTATCAAATTTTTGCCGCTATTAGCTAATCGAGCTGTCCTTGAAATCGCTTAGAATCATTTTGCAGAGTGAAATAGGGTAATGGGCTGAGCCTATTTTCGCTCTATTTCTAATGATAATCCTATCAATTTGAATTCGTTCATTAGAGCAGCGTCTGCAAGATAGTGCGATGTTGAATGATAGCATTCGATTCGAGTTTTCATTGAGCTCAAACAGCAAATTTATACGCATTCCATTGAAAGGAAGCCACATAAAAAATAGTGCGGCACTCTTCCTAAAAGTTGGCTTTATACTCTACTTTTGTCTAGAGTTGTAATTTTATCGTAAATAATTTCAAATGTTTTTTTTAACGTTAAATATTTATTGTTTCATTTTTGTTACATTTCTGTATAGTATACAAATTAAGTGATACAGTTTCGATAACTTTTCATCTTGGGTTACTTTCTTGTTTTTCTCTGTTCAGTGGTATTTTATTCTTGTTTTCGTGTTTAACTATTTTTTAGTTTGGAATGTACTTAAACTAATCTAGTAATAAATGATTTCAAATGTAAACCCTAATGGCATATATTAGTGGGTCGTTCGATTTGTTTCGGCTTATATCACTGGTTTGTCGTTCTTGGCTCAATGCAAGGTTTTTATTTTGAACAACCAAAGCAAAAGTTTGACAGGGGGCTCACGTAGGCATATTAATCGGCGTATTATACAATAACTATCATATCATCCAAACAACTCTGCTACCCAACCCCGTCGTTTTGCGGGGTTAAGGAGAATCGTTGTAAAATGTTCAATACACGATTTAATGTTGTTACCTCCACTGAAACCTCTTCAAAACACGCCCACCTGTCATACAAACACATTGTCTGCTTGTTGAAATCATCATATAAAATGATATTTGCGTTTAAAATTGAAACTTTGAAAGAAACGAAATTAGAGTTAGGTAATGTCCGGAAAATAACCGGGGTGTTGACGTAGGACAATTATATTGTGTAAAAGTTTTCTGTTTAACCTTAAAAAATCCTGTCTAAAACGTGTTACTTATACTTAACTTTTATCGTAACGTTTGCAAGAATTTTTAATTGAAACTTCCTAACACTTCGGTTGACAGGAACTGAAAAGTACATGATTTGCCGATGAGGAAAATCCGCTAATTATTACCACAATTTGAATAGGTGAGCGCTGCTCAGGCTAGAAACATGAGAAATAGCATTAACGGAAAATTTGCACTAATAATTCTTCACAAGTAGATTTTCTTAGTCCTGAAAAGGACTGTTTTGGCAACATTGCGGTCGCGCGAGTTTACTTCTTGCTGGCGATGATCTTCGGGGCAGCTTTCTTGGCAGGTGCGGCGGCCTTCTTTGGCTGGTTCTCTGCAGCCTTCGTTGGTTTGGCCTTCTGTTTATTGCCAGCTGCCACCGTCTTTGCAGCAACAGCGTTGGCCTTCTTTCGCAGCCTGTTTTTTAGCGGCAGCCTTTGGTTTTTTGGCCATCTCATTACCACCAGCGGTTTTTCTTCTCTCCTGTGATAGTGGATTTCTTCGTTTTTTTTTGCTGCAGCCTTCTTATCACCAGCCGGTTTCTTATCCTCCACCGTCAGCTTAAACGATCTGGAAACGCCAGTACTCGTGTTTTTCCTTTCCGGCAACCGTATTAAAACCCTTCCTGCCAACCTGGCGATGTAACACACATGTAGTTGACCTGGCGATGCTGCTCCTGGTTCACTGCTTCCGCTGCTGCCGCCGGAATCGGAAACATGTAAACGAATGACGAAAAATTCAAGCAAACCTTATACCTTATAATCGTTGCATGGTTTAACGTAGCGAAAAAGGCGTGGCTAACTATGAAATGAAATACTGAAATACGCGAGTCGAACAGTATTGGCCAATGGTGGGACAGATAATAACTGATTTCGGAAAATCAATTTTTCTTTATTCATGTATGTTATACATACTTACAAATCTTATAGAAGATTCCTGATTATTTTTCTGACTGATTGGTTCACACATTGAGGATTTTGGTTAAGTACAATGAAAGTTACAAACTGTCAAAACGCGGCCTTCGGTTTTTTTTTCGAAATATTGAAATGGGGCTTCTATATAGAAACATTAGTTGTAGTCACTATAATAGTTGGCGAAAGAAAAGATTTTCAAATTTAATTCTTTCGAGTGGAATGATAGCGCTGATAAGGGCTAATTTGTTTGCCTAAGAAAATATTCGCCGGGTGGGGGATTTTTGTTCCAATTGTTCCTGCTTTCTAACACGAAGCTGCACAATTTAATCCACGAAGATGAATCCTAATCAGCGATGTCAACCTTCCAGTTTAAACCGGAGTCTTGCAGTTTTTTTTACAACATCCAGTGGAACAGACAATCGAAAAATGTTTTTGAAATTTGAGCCAGTTTTATCGTTTTTTTACATATTCATTTATTTAGTTTTTTCTCACAAATTGTAACTTGATTCAAAGAATTTTACAACAAGCGATAAGATGATTCAGAGTGCCCCAGAATAAGATATTAATCCACCGTAACCTGAACTCTTTCTATACCACTTGTGAGTAAAACGGTTCGGGAATTCGATTTCAAGCACAAAGGTGGCAGTACATTGTATCAAATATTTTGATGAACATTTGTTGAATTCTCAGCTAGTTGCTATAGTGGTATCGTGAGAAAGGTTTAAGCGCATGCTCAAGCTTAGCAAATGGTCTTGAATTCAGGATTTTGTGGAGGTGTAGATTCAAACCGTGAAATTTGACTGTAACTATTACGATTACAATCAAATTCGAATGCTTTAATATATTTTTTTTTAATTTGGACAATATAAAAAAACGATTCAAATTTTCAGTAAAAGGTATGGAACATGCGTGTTTACATAAAATTACGTTAATTGAATTGTTGATTTAAACATTACAAGGGCAAAATAAGTTTTTTGAGCATCCAGTTTTTTCCAGTTTTTTTCAAGAAAAGTCCCAGTTTTGAAATGACAGCTCTTTCTGATTCAAATTTGCAGCTCGGTGCATGAAATTAGCGGGAACCAATCAGGAACGAGCTTCAGTCAGATGATTTAAAATCGGTTAGATGGACAGAGCGGCATTTTCGATAATAAATCAAATATCGACAAACATATGATTACGACTTGAAAGCCAACTGTCAAAGTTCTCTTTGAAAGGAAATTTCGGACAAACCGTTTTTCGCCAGTCACAGATGGTAAACAAAAGAGAAAAGTTTTCTCTTTCATTAACTGCTATTAACTGTGTTTAGCCAGTAACGGCTTGTCCGGAATTTTCTTTCAAAGAGAATTTTGACTGTTGGCTTTTAAGCCGCAATCATGTGTTTGTCGAGAAATGGAAACCAAAAAATTCAAATTCAAATTCTTAAATAATCAATTGGGTGGCCCTGAAAAGGGCCTTTCTCGTTTTTTTGTCTTTTTTTGTTTTTTTTCTCTAATATTATTGCTGCTGCGGTTGCGGCTGCTGCTGCTGCGTCCGCGGTTGCGGCTGCGTCCGCGGCTGCGTCCGCGGCTGCTGCGGCTGCTGCTGCTGCTGCTGCTGCTGTATGGTAAGCACATGCAGCTGCTGCTGCAGCTGCTCGATTTGCCGCCTCAGTTCAGCTTCCCTTTGAAGCTGCGGTGGCTGCTCCCGCTGCTGCTGCTCCTGCTGTCCTTGCTGCTGCTCCTGCTGTCCTTGCTGCTGTCGCTGCTGCCAACGGGGAATTCGGTCACGGTTATACCGTGGCCGCAAATTCATCCCGCACCGCGGGCAATAATTTGGGTAGACCATGATGCACAGGTCCAGGTTTCACAGGTGATATCCTTATCTTGGCTTGTTCTCGGATCTCACACATACGGGACATATTCCGTTATTGATACATGACTATCGGAATATGTTATTCTGGTTGCAGTTCAAAACTGGAAAAAACAACCAGCGAAAGTCGTATTTTTTCTGATTCTAAACAATAAAAATCTCGTCGGAAGTAGTGCGCTGTATTCGTACAACTTCCTATTCATGGATTAGCACTAAACAAGAGGAAAAACTCTTGTCGCTGGGTAAATTTTCCAGGTCTCAAGACGAGAAACAAGAACAACCCCATCCAACAAAGTTCAGCTGGAATATAAGTTGTATGGGGGGCATATTCATGATTATTTTTATCGCATTCTACACACCCTTATCTATCATCTGCTGAATTTTGAGGGCGAGATAAACGGGACTTGATTTTTTACAGCATATTTTACAAACAACCACAAAATATGTAAGCAAAAGAAAAATCCTCAAAAGTTGTATGGGGACATACCAAGAGGCATATTCACGATTATTTTTATCGCATTCTACACACCCTTATCTATCATCTGCTGAATTTTGAGGGCGAGATAAACGGGACTTGATTTTTTACAGCATATTTTACAAACAACCACAAAATATGTAAGCAAAAGAAAAATCCTCAAAAGTTGTATGGGGACATACCAAGAGGCATATTCACGATTATTTTTATCGCATTCTACACACCCTTATCTATCATCTGCTGAATTTTGAGGGCGAGATAAACGGGACTTGATTTTTTACAGCATATTTTACAAACAACCACAAAATATGTAAGCAAAAGAAAAATCCTCAAAAGTTGTATGGGGACATACCAAGAGGCATATTCACGATTATTTTTATCGCATTCTACACACCCTTATCTATCATCTGCTGAATTTTGAGGGCGAGATAAACGGGATTTGATTTTTTTCAGCATATTTCGCAAACAACCACAAAATATGTAAGCAAAAGAAAAATCCTCAAAAGTTGTATGGGGACATACCAAGAGGCATATTCACGATTATTTTTATCGCATTCTACACACCCTTATCTATCATCTGCTGAATTTTGAGGGCGAGATAAACGGGATTTGATTTTTTACAGCATATTTTGTAAACAACCACAAAATATGTCTTTAGTTGGTAAATCGATTACCTTATACGTAGCGTACCTGGGTTCGAGTCCCGACCCCGCGCATAGGGTTAAAAAAAATTCATAAGAGATTTTTTTCAACCATAAGAGGCGAATGATCTTAATATTAAAACCTCTATAATCGAAATACAAAAAAAGGAAAACAATATATGTAAACAGCAAATTTTGCAAACAAACACAAAATATGTCTTTAGGGTCGGGCGTAGCGTAGTTGGTAAATCGATTACCTTATACGCAGCGCACCCGGGTTCGAGTCTCCATAGTCCGCACATAGGGTTAGAAATTTTGCATAAGAGATTTTTTTTAACCAGAAGAGGCAAATGATCTTAATATTAAAACCTCTATAACCGAAATAAAAAAAGCAAAACGAAATATGTAAACAGCATATTTTACAAACAACCACAAAATATGTAAGCAAAAGAAAAATCCTCAAAAGTTGTATGGGGACATACCAAGAGGCATATTCACGATTATTTTTATCGCATTCTACACATCCTTATCTATCAACTGCTGAATATTGAGGGCGAGATAAACGGGATTTGATTTTTTACAGCATATTTTGTAAACGACCACAAAATATGTAAGCAAAAGAAAAATCCTCAAAAGTTGTATGGGGACATACCAAGAGGCATATTCACGATTATTTTTATCGCATTCTACACACCCTTATCTATCATCTGCTGAATTTTGAGGGCGAGATAAACGGGATTTGATTTTTTACAGCATATTTTGTAAACGACCACAAAATATGTAAGCAAAAGAAAAATCCTCAAAAGTTGTATGGGGACATACCAAGAGGCATATTCACGATTATTTTTATCGCATTCTACACACCCTTATCTATCATCTGCTGAATTTTGAGGGCGAGATAAACGGGATTTGATTTTTTACAGCATATTTTGTAAACGACCACAAAATATGTAAGCAAAAGAAAAATCCTCAAAAGTTGTATGGGGACATACCAAGAGGCATATTCACGATTATTTTTATCGCATTCTACACACCCTTATCTATCATCTGCTGAATTTTGAGGGCGAGATAAACGGGATTTGATTTTTTACAGCATATTTTGTAAACAACCACAAAATATGTCTTTAGTTGGTAAATCGATTACCTTATACGCAGCGTACCTGGGTTTGAGTCCCGACCCCGCGCATAGGGTTAAAAAAAATTCATAAGAGATTTTTTTCAACCATAAGAGGCGAATGATCTTAATATTAAAACCTCTATAATCGAAATACAAAAAAAAGGAAAACAATATATGTAAACAGCAAATTTTGCAAACAACCACAAAATATGTCTTTAGGGTCGGGCGTAGCGTAGTTGGTAAATCGATTACCTTATACGCAGCGCCCCCGGGTTCGAGTCTCCATAGTCCGCACATAGGGTTAGAAATTTTGCATAAGAGATTTTTTTTAACCAGAAGAGGCGAATGATCTTAATATTAAAACCTCTATAATCGAAATAAAAAAAGCAAAACGAAATATGTAAACAGCATATTTTACAAACAACCACAAAATATGTAAGCAAAAGAAAAATCCTCAAAAGTTGTATGGGGACATACCAAGAGGCATATTCACGATTATTTTTATCGCATTCTACACACCCTTATCTATCATCTGCTGAATTTTGAGGGCGAGATAAACGGGACTTGATTTTTTACAGCATATTTTACAAACAACCACAAAATATGTAAGCAAAAGAAAAATCCTCAAAAGTTGTATGGGGACATACCAAGAGGCATATTCACGATTATTTTTATCGCATTCTACACACCCTTATCTATCATCTGCTGAATTTTGAGGGCGAGATAAACGAGATTTGATTTTTTACAGCATATTTTGTAAACGACCACAAAATATGTAAGCGAAAGAAAAATTCTCAAAAGTTGTATGGGGACATACCAAGAGGCATATTCATGATTATTTTTATCGCATTATACACATCCTTATCTATCATCTGCTGAATTTTGAGGGCGAGATAAACGGGATTTGATTTTTTACAGCATATTTCGCAAACAACCACAAAATATGTAAGCAAAAGAAAAATCCTCAAAAGTTGTATGGGGACATACCAAGAGGCATATTCACGATTATTTTTATCGCATTCTACACACCCTTATCTATCATCTGCTGAATTTTGAGGGCGAGATAAACGGGATTTGATTTTTTACAGCATATTTTGTAAACAACCACAAAATATGTCTTTAGTTGGTAAATCGATTACCTTATACGCAGCGTACCTGGGTTCGAGTCCCGACCCCGCGCATAGGGTTAAAAAAAAATCATAAGAGATTTTTTTCAACCATAAGAGGCGAATGATTTTAATATTAAAACCTCTATAATCGAAATACAAAAAAAGGAAAACAATATATGTAAACAGCAAATTTTGCAAACAACCACAAAATATGTCTTTAGGGTCGGGCGTAGCGTAGTTGGTAAATCGATTACCTTATACGCAGCGCACCCGGGTTCGAGTCTCCATAGTCCGCACATAGGGTTAGAAATTTTGCATAAGAGATTTTTTTTAACCAGAAGAGGCAAATGATCTTAATATTAAAACCTCTATAACCGAAATAAAAAAAGCAAAACGAAATATGTAAACAGCATATTTTACAAACAACCACAAAATATGTAAGCAAAAGAAAAATTCTCAAAAGTTGTATGGGGACATACCAAGAGGCATATTCACGATTATTTTTATCGCATTCTACACATCCTTATCTATCAACTGCTGAATTTTGAGGGCGAGATAAACGGGATTTGATTTTTTACAGCATATTTTGTAAACGACCACAAAATATGTAAGCAAAAGAAAAATCCTCAAAAGTTGTATGGGGACATACCAAGAGGCATATTCACGATTATTTTTATCGCATTCTACAGACCCTTAGCTATCATCTGCTGAATTTTGAGGGCGAGATAAACGGGATTTGATTTTTTACAGAATATTTCGCAAACAACCACAAAATATGTAAGCAAAAGAAAAATCCTCAAAAGTTGTATGGGGACATACCAAGAGGCATATTCACGATTATTTTTATCGCATTCTACACACCCTTATCTATCATCTGCTGAATTTTGAGGGCGAGATAAACGGGATTTGATTTTTTACAGCATATTTTGTAAACAACCACAAAATATGTCTTTAGTTGGTAAATCGATTACCTTATACGCAGCGTACCTGGGCTCGAGTCCCGACCCCGCGCCTAGGGTTAAAAAAAATCCATAAGAGATTTTTTTCAACCATAAGAGGCGAATGATTTTAATATTAAAACCTCTATAATCGAAATACAAAAAAAGGAAAACAATATATGTAAACAGCAAATTTTGCAAACAACCACAAAATATGTCTTTAGGGTCGGGCGTAGCGTAGTTGGTAAATCGATTACCTTATACGCAGCGCACCCGGGTTCGAGTCTCCATAGTCCGCACATAGGGTTAGAAATTTTGCATAAGAGATTTTTTTTAACCAGAAGAGGCAAATGATCTTAATATTAAAACCTCTATAACCGAAATAAAAACAGCAAAACGAAATATGTAAACAGCATATTTTACAAACAACCACAAAATATGTAAGCAAAAGAAAAATTCTCAAAAGTTGTATGGGGACATACCAAGAGGCATATTCATAATTATTTTTACCGCATTCTACACATCCTTATCTATCATCTGCTGAATTTTGAGGGCGAGATAAACGGGATTTGATTTTTTACAGCACATTTCGCAAACAACCACAAAATATGTAAGCAAAAGAAAAATCCTCAAAAGTTGTATGGGGACATACCAAGAGGCATATTCACGATTATTTTTATCGCATTCTACACACCCTTATCTATCATCTGCTGAATTTTGAGGGCGAGATAAACGGGATTTGATTTTTTACAGCATATTTTGTAAACAACCACAAAATATGTCTTTAGTTGGTAAATCGATTACCTTATACGCAGCGTACCTGGGCTCGAGTCCCGACCCCGCGCATAGGGTTAAAAAAAATTCATAAGAGATTTTTTTCAACCATAAGAGGCGAATGATCTTAATATTAAAACCTCTATAATCGAAATACAAAAAAAGGAAAACAATATATGTAAACAGCAAATTTTGCAAACAACCACAAAATATGTCTAGGGTCGGGCGTAGCGTAGTTGGTAAATCGATTACCTTATACGCAGCGCACCCGGGTGCGAGTCTCCATAGTCCGCACATAGGGTTAGAAATTTTGCATAAGAGATTTTTTTTAACCAGAAGAGGCAAATGATCTTAATATTAAAACCTCTATAACCGAAATAAAAAAAGCAAAACGAAATATGTAAACAGCATATTTTACAAACAACCACAAAATATGTAAGCAAAAGAAAAATCCTCAAAAGTTGTATGGGGACATACCAAGAGGCATATTCACGATTATTTTTATCGCATTCTACACATCCTTATCTATCAACTGCTGAATTTTGAGGGCGAGATAAACGGGATTTGATTTTTTACAGCATATTTTGTAAACGACCACAAAATATGTAAGCAAAAGAAAAATCCTCAAAAGTTGTATGGGGACATACCAAGAGGCATATTCACGATTATTTTTATCGCATTCTACACACCCTTATCTATCATCTGCTGAATTTTGAGGGCGAGATAAACGGGATTTGATTTTTTACAGCATATTTTGTAAACAACCACAAAATATGTCTTTAGTTGGTAAATCGATTACTTTATACGCAGCGTATCTGGGTTCGAGTCCCGACCCCGTACACCTGGGATTAATTTTTTACAGCATATTTTGCAAACAAATACAAAACATGTGAACAAAAGTGACATACCATGAGGCATTTTCGTGGTTATTTTTATCGCATTTCACATACCCTTACTGATCATCTGCTGAATTTTGAAGTTCATAAAATGCATATTCGATTTTTCACAGCATATATTTAGGATTTTCGATTGATTGACACCGGTGTAGTGGAGTGCACTGAAACTGCACCGTTTTTGCACTTTCTAGCAGAAGTGCAGAAAACTGGGTATGTTCCATTGACACTTCTGCTAGAAAGTGCAAAACCAGTGCACCCAAATACACCGGTGTCAATCAATCGAAAACCGCAATTGTTAACAACCACAATGTTTGTCATCTAAATTTAATGGCAATCACAAAAAAATTGGTGCCTGGATTTTGGTGCCTAACTTGACGCCAAAATTTTGGTGCCTGAAGGTTTCGCTACTCTTCCATAGGTGGCGCCACCGTCGGTAAAGGGTGGGCACCAAAAATTTTGGTGCCTGGATTTTGGTGCCTAACTTGACGCCGGTGGAGCCGCACTGGTTCGTTATTCACTCTGCCTTCAACCAATGGAATGTCTAAAAATTGGCATCAATATCTTTGCTTTGCTCTCAAGTTTTTCGTATGTAATAACGGCATTCAATTAGCAAAGGACTGGATATTGATCTAGTTCCTTAGAATTTTTCAGACAGCTCTATGCGCAAACGATTTCTTTAATGTCCTGTAGTTCGAGCATTTTTCGAGATAATGGTAATTTAGAAGAGTGATTGCCGCGGCAGTTTTTCAGCACGTTAAGGACTGTCTCATGGTACATAGAATTGCTTGATTTACTACCACCACAGAGAACAGACATCAATGTTCCAATAAATAAATGAATAATATTCGTGTAAGCAGCAAATGAATATCCGTTAACATACTTGCATTGCGTTACTAGCTTATCCCAACCTTTAGGACAATCACAGACTATCAAACATAACACTCGAAGACAATAGTGTTATGCCTGTTTGTCTGTGATGGTTTAATTATGTATATCATATTGAAATCTGATTTTCTTCTTTAGAAAAATCCTTTATTTTTGTTCTATTGCGATAGCCTATAGGGTAGAGGAGCCGTTATTCATCTCATTAGTCAGGATGTCACACTTTTTCGATTGTAACTCGGCTTACAGTGATTGGATTGCGCTTAAATAGGTATCAACATGCTTGCTTCGTTCTTAAGAAGCAGTAACATAAAAAATCTGGTTTGGAAAATGTAAAATACTCGCGTTTGAGCGAAAGTCGAGTACAACGAACCCTTATTCATCCTATCATTTGACCTAATGCGTTGAATAGAGGGAGCAGACACTGTTCTAACTGTATTCAAATGGGTGGGATGATTATACCCGGTCAAACCATTCGGAATTTGATTCGGAATCCTGAATGGAGTCAGTATGGATTCCAAATCAAATGCAACAACCGATTCTGATTCGGAATCGGTTGTTGCATTTGATTTGGAATCCATAATGACTCCATTCAGAAATCCGAACCGGTTCCGGAATGAGTTTAACTGGGTAGGAGCTAAGATGAATAAGGGCACAGTAACCCTCGGTGAACACTGAAACATAACGTGAATTATGCAATGTATGACCTCCGATCGGCCTGTTTTCGGTAGAATTATGTTTAGTATGCCTGAAAATGACAAATAAAGCTTCTGAATCTAACGGCAGAAAACACATTTTAAAAGTAGACTCGCAACACAAAAGTTTTTATGTTAGTAAAATATTGAATAGTGATATAATTATTATTCTGAGAAACCAATGAAATATTATTTTATCATTAGCTTGAAATACCAAAAATTTTCATATTCCGAAAGCTGCACATACAGAGCATGAAATATACTGAATTGGTGTAATATTTTTATTTTTTTTAATTTCCTGCCTTGGGCTGATGCTTCGGAGGGTCGCTAATAGGAACAATTTTATATGTCAATAGGATCATAAGTGCTTAGCCATGCGGCTAAGCAAAACTGTGGACAATAATGTCCAATTTTGCTACAAAATGTAATATCGCGGGTATTATAAATTTGATTTGTTTTATTCATTTGGTTATTATAATAGGGTAAAGAGCCTATTTTCTCATTTGAAACTGTTTACAACTAATTGGAATATAATTAAATTTTATTTTTTAATTCTAATGCAACACCAGCTTAAACATTTTGTCTCCATTGTATTGTGAAAAGCAATAGTTCCCGAACTGGTTTATACCGCATGTAGGGTAGCGAATTCTTCCTTGAATCTGTCCTTTACATGTATATCCTTGGTATGCGTTGGCGTATATGCTCACAAAATGTTACCTGTAATAAAAAAGGAAGTAAAGAAAAATGCATATACAAATTCAAAAAAATCATACTTATACATATTGGCTCGCTCTTCATCGTAACTGAATATTGCGAATTTTTTCTTAAATCTACATTGCGACTTTTCAGCCATGCGCCACAAGGCCGTACGTTGAATTACGCACCCATCTAATTTGCATCAGTGCGAGATAGACAATACTCGTATAAGCAAATTTTTAGATGTAAGAAAGTTTACAAGTTTATGTTTAGTTTTGGTACCTCGAATTTAACTGCCTTTAGCGCGTTCAAAATCGTGCTAGCACCGGAAAGTGCCCTCTAGCTGTTATAATATCTAGTCCCATTCTAGCAACCAGACTCTTTGTCGCATGGCAGTGCATGTGTGTGGCTTCGTAACTATTTTTTGTTCCATTTTCTTATACAGCCGCTCTCTCATATGTTCATGTGTTCGGTTAGGGTTGCACTTGTGTTTCTTTCCAGTTTGTACATGATGGTGCATCCATAGGTTCCGCTGCCGTTCAGGGGAAATGTCGGCATCGCAATAGGGCAGATGTGAGTTACTTTTCGGTTCCTTACTTTTTCTTGCTGACAACAAAATAAAAACAAACATAAGCGAACAATAAAATAATAGACGAATATTAGAAAACGTTTGTTCCAGAACACGGAGAAACTGAAAGTACTCCGGAGCAAACAGGGAATAAATCGTACCTGTATTCTCTTCTCATTTTTCTTCTTCGTGTAGCAGACCGGAATAAAAAAGAGCAAGTATTTGTTGCTCCGAAACACTTCCGTGTACTGGAACAAACCTTTTGAGTAAGACACAACAGGCGGAGGAGGTTTGTCAGCTCAACCCAGTAAGTTCAGTCCAAAAATTAACCGGAATTTTGGCTAAATCTAGTTAGCGTCCGACTCTCGTTATACAACTGATTCTCATTAAAATCGGCTGTCACTGGAGCCGGATACTAGCTAGAGCTAGCCAAAATTTCAGCTAAATTTTACTGAGAACATTTGTCCCGGAACTACGTCAATAAAAACTTTAATATGAATGCGTCGTTAGATTCCTTCTTCACAAAAATTTTGCCATGCACGGTAAGTTCGTACAACCTCTCACATGAATGTGTTTTCCAATATCACCAGTATGGTAAATACATGACCGCAAATATTATACCGGAAAGGCAATTCGTACTACACTCGGCTAGGAACTTCTCAAAAGAAAAGCAAGGATTCACTTGTGTAACCGGTACGGTATAAACCTACTTCTGATGAAGAGCGAAACGTTAGCACACACATGCATTCGGTTAAGACAGATTCTCAGCCAATATTGTTGTGCTCTTGTGTGGGCGCTCACTAATGTGAAATATGATGTAACCGTGCATCGAACTTCCTGCAAAACCTCAGACATCATAACTGTAACCATTCTCCGGGATATACTCGGGCGTGTTTGCCAGGAAGACACCTGGAGAAACCGTTTAGCAACTCACAAGCTTGTTTTATGTACACCGTTTTTCAATTTTAAAATATCAACATGAAAAATAAATAAACAAACAACAACTGATAACGATTTTCAGCTGTCAAAAGCGACATCTAACGGCAAACGCACAGACTAGTTTTCGCGAGCAAATGTCAAAATGGAAGAAGGAAAAATATTTCGCGACCTCATTTCGCAAGAGGTGCATACTTAGCTTTAACTGGGATTAAGGTTCAAACACAGATAACAGACGTTTAGGCTAGAACAAAATTTCTTCACCACCAACTATTTTGCATGATTTGAATCGTGATCATCTAATAAATCGACCTAGGGGCAGATCACTCTAAGAATGTATAACAAATTTGCATCAAATTGAAAAAAATGTATTTAATTTCCATTTTTGCATCAGCTTTGCACTGCCCCGCAGAAAAGTTTGTTTAACAAACGTCCTACGCTGATCCACTTTATTCGACGTTTTGTTAAATGTAGGGCTAGTTTTTTCTGTAGGGTTTTGACCAGAGATGCCAGATACTTTTTTCAAATGTCTACAATAATAATTTTAAAAGTCTGGGAAGAACAAAAATGTCAGGAAAGCTAGTGTAATCAAAAGTCTTTACATTCAAAAATCTGTAAATATCTGCAACCAAACTAAAAAATCTGCAAATATCTGCAACCAAACTAAAAAATCTGCAAATATCTGCGTCATCGAAGAAATCTGCAGCTAAAATTAAAAGTCTGCGTATTTGCAGACTTGTCTGCAAACCTGGCATCTCTGGTTTTGACGTCTTACACGCAACGCAAATAACATTGCACGCAACGCAAAAACATTGCACGCAACGCAAAATACATTACGAATTTCTATTTTGATGGAAATAAATGCATTTAATTTCGCTGATTTTTAAAAATGCATCACAAGTGATCTGCCCCTAGAAATCGACTGATATTCTTCTTTTAGCGTTTAATAAATGCTTTATAAGGATAAATCGGCGGCAAAACTGAACACATTTTTTTCCTACGCATACTACCAAGCGTCTAATTCTAAAGCGGACCCTACACGAGACAAGAATATTGTCAATAAAAATATTGACAAGACTACTTCAATACGTCAATCCCATTTGAATTGTACATAATCAATATTTTCAAAATGTCCTTACACGATCAATATATTGATCAATTATTGGTTTATTGTCAATATTTCCGCTCGTGTAGGGTCCACTTAACACATGTTCAAAAAAGGTAACTTGAGCCTTCAAAAGTGTTTTTTGCTAGACGTAAAACCTAAGACAAGACAACTACACGCCACCGATAAACTACCTAAAATTGAGTACTTTTGACTCAATCTCGTGGTATCGTGCAGGAAGGTAAAATTACGTAAACCGTGTTGAAGGTAGTTTCCATTTAACCACCGACAAACCGACATGACAACTAGAACGATTTCGGTGAAAATTTTTGGCAAATAATTTAAACTCGGAACAGTAGCTCCATCTGTATAATGAGTTACACATCATTACATGACGTGTCTCTCGCTAAGAGAAGAGACGACAACAGGCTTCTTGTTCTTCTTAATTTTATCTACCAGGCCCTGTCGTAATTCCAAAGACAATAAGCATCCATCGTTGCCAGATTCCATTTGTATGATTTTCACAATTGCTGAAAATAATTGTACCTCAAATATCGACCCTCAGTCAATAATTTAAACTCGGAACAGTAGCTCCATCTGTATAATGAGTTACACATCATTACATGACGTGTCTCTCGCTAAGAGAAGAGACGACAACAGGCTTCTTGTTCTTCTTAATTTTATCTACCAGGCCCTGTCGTAATTCCAAAGACAATAAGCATCCATCGTTGCCAGATTCCATTTGTATGATTTTCACAATTGCTGAAAATAATTGTACCTCAAATATCGACCCTCAGTCAATAATTTAAACTCGGAACAGTAGCTCCATCTGTATAATGAGTTACACATCATTACATGACGTGTCTCTCGCTAAGAGAAGAGACGACAACAGGCTTCTTGTTCTTCTTAATTTTATCTACCAGGCCTTGTCGTAATTCCAAAGACAATAAGCATCCATCGTTGCCAGATTCCATTTGCATGATTTTCACAATTGCTGAAAATAATTGTACCTCAAATGTCGACCCTCAGTCAAGAATTCACAATACTAGCTGCATTTAAAAATTGAATTTTAAGTTTATTTGTATCTTTCTTAACAACCCGCATATTTGGTGACCATTCCTGTAAGATAGCCGCTATTGTATTTGGACCTTAAAAACCATTCCCTGAAGTTTCCTCTTATCATTAACGAAACGATAAACCAACGCTACCGGCAATCATGTTGACTATTCCACTTATTGTCAGCGCCACTTGTACCATTTGCCGAATAGATCGTTAAGTAACGTTACCATTCAAAAATGCCGATTTCCTCGAACAAATTTAAAGGCATATTATAAGGGGAATGGTGATCTTATAATCCATTTTTGCGGTACTACATTGTTATTGGATATAACAAGGTACATTAAACATTCTACCATAAACATTTCTTCACCATGCTTTGCGATTAGTATAATCTTACACTATACACAATTCATTTAATGTTTTTTTTACAATATGACAAATCGTGCGGCAAAACAAACATGGTACCATATCACAAATCGTTTCAATCATTTGGTGTATTGTGACCACAGATAACCATTTCTCGAATAGTACAGTTATAGTTTTCGAGGGACACTATGCCATGGGCAAAATGTGATGAGTGTGTATCGACACTATCAAATGCGGCAGATGTAAAAAGAACTTTATAAATGTTTTTTTTCTGATTCACCCAAGAGCCTCTTCCCCATTCCCCTTCATCAGTTCGAATAACGTTTTGCCTTTCTCATATAAAGAAAGGCTATGCAATCACTGTAAAAATCGACTGCTTAACCGAGGCCCGGAGGGCCGAATGTCATGCACCATTCGATTCAGTTCGTCGAGATCGGTAAATGTCTGTGTGTGTGTGTATGTATGTGTGTGTATGTGTGTGTGTGTCATTTAAACTCACACAATTTTCTCAGAGATGGCTGAACCGATTTTCACAAACTTAGTTTCATCTGAAAGATATAACGCTCCCATAAGCTGCTATTGAATTTTTAGTTGATCCGACTTCCGGTTCCGGAGTTACGGGTTGAAGAGTGCGGTCACTCTGTGAATTCCCATATAAACTGGTACCACTATGATGTTCAAATGATGTAAAACATATTAAAATTGATGTAGCATTACTCTAGTTCGCGGGTCTGGATCACTAATGATCAATCAAAGCAGCTTTGACCACATTGGCCACCTATGACGGTTCATGACGCCCCCGGGGAACCCGCCAAGTTCCATCACAACCATTCCCCAACGAATTCTCTACCGATTTTTACAAACTTGATTTCAAATGAAAGATACAGTAATACCATTGACTGCTGCTAAATTTCATACGGTTCTGACTCTTGCTTCCGGAGTTACAGGGGTGTTAGTAAGGATACACTGGAATTTCCAATATAAATCGGTACAATCGTAATACCTCAGAGGCTAAAAACTATTGAAATGGTCACCAAATTACTTCTAATCGCAGATCTAGATCACTGATTGCCAATCAAACATTCTTTGAATATATTGTCCACTATCGACGATTCCGGAAGTCTCGAATTCCGGGCATATTCCACAATTAAAGTCACATCGGTTCTTCGGTGATGACTGAACCGATTTTCTCAAACCAAGTCTCAAATGGAATGCAAAATATGCAGTTGAGTATTGCGTCGCCCCCCCCCTCCCCCCGCCTTGCCCTTACACCTCTCTCCTTCATCACTCCCCTTCCCTTGGACCACCCTCACGCCCGCATTTCCTTCATCTACCCCGTATACCGAAATAAGATGAAGGATTTCTGACGCATCCTCCACTCCCACTCTACTAACCCCCCATTCCCTCCACTTTCAAACCCATTCCACCAACATTTCAAAATATAATCACATGAAGTTAACACTGAACTTATGCTGATTAAGCTAATTAAATATTATTCTTTTGCCTTTCTCATATAGAAAGGTTATGCAATTGCTCCAAAAATCGACTTTCTAACCGAGGCCCGGAGGGCCGAGTCTCATATAACATTCGACTCAGTTCGCCGAGATCGCAAAATATCTGTGCGTATGTGTGTATGTATGTGTGTATGTATGTACGTATGTATGTATGTATGTATGTATGTATGTATGTATGTGTGTGTATGTGCGGATTTGTTAACCTAATATCCACATCGGTTTCTCGGAGATGGCTGAACCGATTTTTACAAACTAAAATTCAAATGAAAGGTATAATATTCCCATAGGTTGCTATTGAATTTCATTTTCAACCGACATCTTGTTCCGTATTACGAGTTGAAGAGTATGGTTACAAAACAAAATTTGTTGATTTGTCCACATCGGTTTCTCGGAATTTTCTGAACCGATTTTGACAAACTTGATTTTAAATGAAAAGGTCCATCAGCTGCTGTTGAATTTTGTGTGGATCCCAGTTCTGGTTCCTGAATTACAGGGTGATACGTACGATCACGCAGCAAATCCCGATTCTAACGAATTCTGCGATGAATGTAAAAAGGTGAAATTTTTTCCAAAATGTTAACACAACTGTTGAATTTGTAGATCTAGGTCACCAACAGCCATTCAAAGTCTCTTTCGCCACACTGGTCACCATCGACGGATCCGGAAGCATCCAAATTCAGAATAACGATTATATTGGTTTCTCGAAAATGACTAGACCGATTTGATCAACTTAGTCTCAAATGAAAGGTGTTGCGTCCCCGGAAACTGATATTAAATTCCATCTCCATCCGACTTCCGGCTCCGGAGTTACGGGTTGTGGAGTGCGATCACATGGAAAACTCCGATTCAAACCGATACTGCGATGAATGCAAAAAGGTGCTCTTATATATACTTACCAAGTGTAATAAGAATGAAAGACATTTCCATAATGTTATATTGTACGAACCAGCTATTAGGTCATAGTTTGGAGAAATGAGAAAGGCACAATTGCACCTCTATGTGGATTGAAACAGGTTTTTTATTCGATCGATTTATGGTAATCTGTGATTTGATTGCATGCCGTCTTCCATGTTCGGTTGTTGACATCTTATGGTGGTGGTACTGCCGCTTTTACCAATTGAGCTATTTCTGTAATCTTGTGGAACGTATTTTGGTCTTCATAATAATCTAGCCACAATCAACTTTAGGAAGAGGGTAAATCGACATGTCATATACTAATAAACTGTTGATGATTACGAATGACCACGATTGTAAGAGCTGAATAATTACGGAGCATACCGTATATGGTTGGAACTTCAATTCAAATTTTCCCTTAATTTTCCTTGAATTGGTTTAAGAGGAGGTTTGCGAGCCTTTCGGTGATGGTGAGCCTAGGGGCAGATCACTCTAAGAATGTATAACAAATTTGCATCAAATTGAAAAAAATGTATTTAATTTCCATTTTTGCATCAGCTTTGCACTGCCCCGCAGAAAATTTTGTTTAACAAACGTCCTACGCTGATCCACTTTATTCGACGTTTTGTTAAATGTAGGGCTAGTTTTTTCTGTAGGGTTTTGACGTCTTACACGCAACGCAAATAACATTGCACGCAACGCAAAAACATTGCACGCAACGCAAAATACATTACGAATTTCTATTTTGATGGAAATAAATGCATTTAATTTCGCTGATTTTTAAAAATGCATCACAAGTGATCTGTCCCTAGATTTATTTCCATCAAAATAGAAATTCATAATGTATTTTGCGTTGCGTGCAATGTTTTCGCGTTGCGTGCAATGTTGTTTGCGTTCCGTGTAAGACGTCAAAACCCTACAGAAAAACTAGCCCTACATTTAACAAAACGTCGAACAAAGTGGATCAGCGTAGGACGTTTGTTAAACAAACTTTTCTGCGAGGGAGTGCCAAGCTGATGCAAAAATGGAAATTAAATGCATTTTTTCTAATTTGATGCAAATTTGTTATACATTCTTAGAGTGATCTGCCCCTAGAAATAAATGCATTTAATTTCGCTAATTTTTAAAGATGCATCACAAGTGATCTGCCCCTAGTACGACTCGCATTTTAACCACCCCGTTACCGCGCCATCAAAATAAAAATACGTCATATTTCTAATGAACTAATATTTATTAAAACATTTACTAAATAAAAACATAGACCTGATAGTTCGTTTGCAAAAAAAAAAACACCGAAGCACAGTGAGTTGGTGTTAAAGCTCTATCTTTGATCCTAGTGCTGCAGGATTTTGCCAACATTTATACTATTTTTATTCAAAAAAAGTATTATGTATATGGACTTCTAAATTTGGTAATTGTTACGAATCAAACTCGGCCTGGCCTTGGGTCCAAGATAATAACTGCTTGATCTCCCACGAGCATGGTCCTGCCGGACTGTTTGCCTCGCCCGATACCGGGGCAGCCTGTCCTAGAGAGGCTGCCTCTTGTGAATCGGAACCGCTGAACATTCCGATGAGGGTATGTCCAACGGTATTACCGACGGAGCCGATCGCTACACTACCAGCAGTAGCTGCGATTAAGGCAATTAATCCAAGTGCCTGGTTGGGCGCTACCATTGGTGCAGCGACAGCCGAGTGTGACGCAGGCTGGACCATCGGCTAACTTGATTCCGGCGAGGTGGAGCGGCTGCAATTGGTGCGGACCTATGAAGCGATGTATATAATTTTAAGGATATCTGCAATGCAATTACCAGTGATCATCAAAATGTTTCGTGGCTAACGTTGTAATTCAGCAAAAAAACAAAAGTTGAATTGATCGCAACAAATAAAATCGCTTTCTTCAACGAATCGTGGACAAGAAAAATCCAAATGCCAAATTTAACGGAACATTGCCTAATGATGTCAAATAAAAATGAAAGCCTAGCGAGCTTGTTGATACAAGATATTCGAATTTAAAAGTGAACCAAATCACGTTTCTCATACTGTGGTCGAATAAAAAAAATTCCAAGTCTATGTAAACAAGCTCTGCGAACTGTCAAAAAAGTGAGGTTAAACATTTTCATCCAATGTTCTACAGCGAGAGGTTCATTTTAGTTTGTTTACATTGCTAATGAATTTTGTACTGCGATTCACCCTAGGGGCAGATCACTTGTGATCTAGGGGCAGATCACTCTAAGAATGTATAACAAATTTGCATCAAATTGAAAAAAATGTATTTAATTTCCATTTTTGCATCAGCTTTGCACTGCCCCGCAGAAAAGTTTGTTTAACAAACGTCCTACGCTGATCCACTTTATTCGACGTTTTGTTAAATGTAGGGCTAGTTTTTTCTGTAGGGTTTTGACGTCTTACACGCAACGCAAATAACATTGCACGCAACGCAAAAACATTGCACGCAACGCAAAATACATTACGAATTTCTATTTTGATGGAAATAAATGCATTTAATTTCGCTGATTTTTAAAAATGCATCACAAGTGATCTGCCCCTAGCTTGTGATGCATTTTTAAAAATCAGCGAAATTAAATGCATTTATTTCCATCAAAATAGAAATTCGTAATGTATTTTGCGTTGCGTGCAATGTTTTTGCGTTGCGTGCAATGTTATTTGCGTTGCGTGTAAGACGTCAAAACCCTACAGAAAAAACTAGCCCTACATTTAACAAAACGTCGAATAAAGTGGATCAGCGTAGGACGTTTGTTAAACAAACTTTTCTGCCGGGCAGTGCAAAGCTGATGCAAAAATGGAAATTAAATACATTTTTTTCAATTTGATGCAAATTTGTTATACATTCTTAGAGTGATCTGCCTCTAGGATTCACCACTTCATTTACCGCGTTGCCAAGACCTTTAGTGAAAATATTCAAAGCAGTGCTGCCCTAACGCACATTTTAAGTCACACTATTCTTGCTGAGGTGAAAAAAATATTCAACATTCTTGCATATTTTAAATTTAAAAAAAATCATGATAGCTCCTAAAAATCTCATTTTTACGGAAATGTTCTTATAAATGTGTAATCTTTCGATGAAAAATAAGAAAAACAGGTGTTAGGTCAGACGAGAAAGGTCTATTCCGGACAAACCGTTACTCGCCAATCGCAGATGTTGGCAGTAAACAAAAGAGAAAAATTTTCTCTTCCATTAACTGCTATGAACTGTGTTTATCCAGCGACGGTTTGTCCGGAATTTCCTTTCAAAGAAAATTTTGACAGTTGGGTTTTAACCAGTAATCATATTTTTGTCGAGAAATAACTATCATGGCACCAATTACAACCGATGGTTTAGCCACCTCTAACTCGACGAGCGCCTATTCAAACTGAATAAAAACATGCATACGTATATCAATTTATTTTCTTTTGTGCATATTATGTCACTATAAAGTACTGTACATCATCGGCCAATTTTCAACTATCCAACACGTTAAAGTTCTATGTTCAGAAACATATCGGCAACAAGTTGACGAAATTGTTCTCAAACCCTATGGAACGAGATATTTGATGAAGAAAAGCTACTTTACTGCAAGAAAATATCGGAATGAATTTACTAATTTTCTTTAACTTGAATTTGTTGTTTTTAACATTGACGTGTAACGCAGATCAGAACGCAGCCATATAAATGACAGCATCGTTTGATTAAAGCTTACCAAATATTTTAGGCCGGTTTAAAAGTTAGTCCGGTTTAAAAACAGTTAGTACGGCTTTGTGCTACACGCTTGATTCCAATTGCACATAAAAGGGTTACAGTAGAGCACGTTTGAATAAATTGAATCGATTCGAATCGCAATTCAGATCAAAGTTGTTTTGTGAATTAGAAAATGAACTGCAATAAGAATTGTTTTGATACTTTTCTCTTTGCTTATCTCTATGAGAATAAGTGGTACCATTTAATTAATATAAATCAATAACATATTTTAACGATTTTTGCCCATATATCTATCGTATCTCACATCAATAAAAGTAAATAACTGAATAAAATTATTGTTTTAGTGGATTGATCCAAATAAATGATAATCTGATATAGATCGTAAAAAGCAATATTGTATGAATTTTCTTACACTCTTGGTTAACAAATTATATCAGAATGTTAACAGCATAGAAATTAGCTCCACAAATACCCTAAACTAAGATTAAATAATTGATTTTAAATATGTGCAATGTTCCAATAAGAATAAAATCGCGGTGATCAATATATTTATTTCGATTTGTGGCATATGCATCAATAGTTCTGAACATATATCTACCTTATCTACTTTTCCAAAATACGGTTTGAGCCGCGAACCAAAAAAATAATGCGACATAAATTTGGAATAAAATTTTAATTAACTCTAGAATTAGATTTCTAGATTAACTATAAAAATAATTAAACAGGTATAAGATTCTGTCAGTTGTTGTAATGAGTATAAGTTTGTTTGAGGGAAAATTGCGTATAAATGGCACAAATAGTTACAGGGTGTTCGTAAAAATACATTGCTAGGATGCTTAAAACTCCCATTTCTGATTTAATGTACTTATTATTTTGTTCATAAAATCGTAGAAATTTTGTTAGTAAATAAAATCGTTCCAATTTGCATTCATGCAATACAGAAATATATCTTATTCTCTGTCTGCCACAATGCAAACAAAAATATGAAATATAACACTTGTGAATATAAAATGATCATTCTGTCAAAGTTTAATTTTCTGTTTGATCTTTGTTTACTTTTTATTTAATGCTCACAGAAAAATGTGTACAATTTTAATTCGCAGTCCTTCATTGATAATTGATATTTATTCCAAACTTGTGAAAATTTACTTGAAACGATATAACTGTTCTCCCTCACGTCGGTAGGTATCATGTTCAATTAGAATGTCATTCGTAGTTCATTTTGAATTCAAATTGAAATATTTTAACCAATTTTTTAATCAAAGTTTGAAATCTCGACAAGCATATGATTACGGCTTAAAAGCCAACTGTCCAAATTCTCCTTGAAAGGAAATTCCGGACAACCCGTAACTCGCCAATCACAGATGCTGGCAGTAAACAAAAGGGAAAAGTTTTCTCTTCTATTAACTGCTATGAACTGTGTTTAGCCAGTAACGGTTTGTCCGGAATTTCCTTTCAAAGATAATTTTGACAGTTGGCTTTTCACCCGTAATCATATGTTTGTCGAGAAATAACTATCATGGCACCAATTACAACTGATGGTTCAGCCACCGCTAACTCGACGAGCGCCTATTCAAACTGAACAAAAACATGCATATGAATACCAATTTATTTTCTTTTGTGCCAACTTTCAACTATCCAACACGTTAAAGTTCTATGTTCAGAAACCTCGGCTACAAGTTGACAACATTGTTCTCAGTCTACTTTCTACTTCTGCCCAAGTCAGACGTACAATCAAACCAAGTGAACAACAACTAGCAACCTCTCGGTCTAGTGTGCATTGTCTCGAGAACAAAGGAAACTTCTAATTTATGCTTGCCATTCATGAGTAAAGTTGAAGAAAAATCTATGCTCCGACCCAACACAGCGGTCATTGACTTTAAATTCTGTTCAATAAGATTGAGTTTTCGTGAAGTGGAATACCTGCTGAAAGTGAAGATGCAGCTTAGGCTTAAGGAGGTTATGTATCTACAGTATCAACATCTTCGCAATGTAATACTCATTTCATTCTACACGTTAGCCCAAGCCGAACGTTTCGTTTTGCAGAACAACTTGAAGCACGTGGCTGAAAGTGATAAAGTTGGAATCAAGATTCCCGTGTATATAGAAAAAGACTATTTAGATGTAAAGCTACATGATCTATCACCACGTACCCCTCCTGATCTAATCGCAAAATACATGTCACAATGTGGAGAAGTAAAATCCGTTACACGTGATACGTGGAGAAATTTCTTCTCGGGTACACCTAACGGTGTTTTTGTGGTGAGTATGCGGATCGAAAGATCTATTCCCTCCCACTAGACGTAGGATGCAAAGAGCTCGCACCGAGGATGCAAGAGAGAACCGCCGTGAAGTGTTTCGAGCTGCGAAATTGGCCCTTATCAAGGCCATTAAAAGCAGCAAGAGAGCGTGTTTCGACAACCTGTGTGAGAGTGCCAACGCGAATCCGTGGGGTGACGCCTACCGGATTGTGATGGCCAAGACCAAAGGGGGCTCCTCACCCCCAGAACGGTCTCCGGACCGGTTGGCAACGATTATCGAAGTACTCTTCCCGTCTCGAGCCACAAGCCCCTGGCCACCTGCACTACGAGACAGTGCGGGCACCAGTGGCTCCAGTGACGAATGAAGAACTACTCGCAGTGGCTAAATCCCTAGCAATGAACAAAGCTCTAGGGGCGGATGGAGTTCCAAACAACGCTGTTAAGGCAGCGATCATAGCGAACCCGAACATGTTCAGGCTAGCTATGCAGAGATGCCTTGGCGAGTGCCGTTTCCCCGATAGATGGAAAAGGCAGAAATTGGTGCTGTTGCCGAAGCCCGGGAAGCCGCCAGGCGATCCATCGGCGTACAGACCAATCTGTCTGATCGACACGACTGGCAAACTGCTTGAGAGGATCATCCTCAACAGGCTAACCCCGTACGCGGAAGGTACGGACGGTCTGTCAAGCAACCAGTTTGGCTTTCGGAAGGGTAAGTCCACAGTGGACGCTCTCAACTCAGTGATAAATACTGCCGAGATAGCGATCCAACGAAAAAGGCGAGGTATTCGATACTGTGCGTTAGTGACACTTGACGTGAAGAACGCATTCAACAGCGCAAGCTGGGATTCCATCGCGCTCTAGTTACACCGGCTTAGCCTACCGGTGGGTCTGTACCGGATCTTGGAAAGTTACTTCCAGAACCGCGCACTGCTATACGAGACTGATGCCGGTCAGAAAAGGGTTCCGATTACCGCCGGAGTCCCGCAGGGCTCGATCCTAGGCCCGGTGCTATGGAACCTCATGTATGACGGGGTTCTGAGACTGAAGTTCCCTCCTGGAGTCAAGATCGTCGGCTTTGCTGACAACGTAACCTTGGAGGTCTACGGGGAGTCAATTCCTGAGGTAGAACTAACCGCAGAACACGCGATCAACACGGTGGAGGAATGGATGAGCGCGAGAGGCCTGGAGCTCGCTCATCATAAGACGGAGGTAGTTATCGTCAACAACCGCAAGTCGGCACAACATGCAGTTATCCATGTGGGAGAAGTCGCGATCACTTCACAGCGAAGTCTGAAGTCTCTCGGAGTCATTATAGACGACAAGCTGACCTTCGGCAGCCATGTCGACTATACATGCAAGAGAGCGTCGACTGCTGTTGCGGCTCTATCGAGAATGATGTCCAACAGCTCAAAGGTGTGCGCCAGTAGACGTAGGTTACTGGCAGGCGTTGCCGTATCTATCCTCAGGTACGGCGGCCCGTCATGGTCAAGAGCACTGAGGGTAACCAGTTACCTACAGAATCTGGAGAGCACCTACCGCGTGATGTGCCTCAGAGTGATATCTGCCTATCGCACGGTATCACACGATGCATCCTGCGTGATAGCGAGCATGATGCCAGTCGGGCTGGTCATTCGGGAAGATGAGGAGTGCTTTGAGCTACGTGGAAATAGGGGAGCCCGCGAGCGCACCAGGGTGACCTCGGTCGCCAGATGGCAGCGTGACTGGGACAACTCCTCGAAAGATAGGTGGACCAACCGGCTGATACCTAGCATATCGAGCTGGGTGGGAAGACCCCATGGGGAAGTTCACTTCCACCTGACACAATTCCTGTCAGGCCATGGCTGTTTCCGACAGTACCTCCACAGGTTCGGGCACGCGGAGGTCCCAGTCTGCCCGGACTGCCCAGGTTTAGACGAAACTGCCGAACACATACTGTTCGTATGTCATCGGTACGACGTCGAAAGAAGAGCAATGCTTGACGTCTGTGGCTGGGATACAACCCCTGATACCCTTATTCAGCGGATGTGTCAATCGGTGGAGAAGTGAAACGCAGTCTCGGCTGCTACCATCCAGATTGCCAGTAGGCTACAGGTAATCTGGCGAACCGAGCAACAGACGACGGGCACGGCTAACTAGTGATTGGTTAGCTGGAGCGAAAAAGGCCAAGCGCAAAAAAGGGAGTGAATGGTCTGTTCATGCCGAGGCAGGTTTGGCGCAGCGACTGGCAACCGCGTAAGGGGTAAACCCAGCCACCCCGAAGCAAGACAGAAGAGTGAGTGTATAGGCGTACAAGTGGACTGCCTCATGCCAAGACGGGAGGGTCGTAGCGCAGTATGTTGGAACTTAGCTATCGATGCCTCATGGCGTGGCAGAGGAGTGAAAGGGTGAGCATCCAAGTCAGTCTCACACGGCATGTTAAGGGTGAGCACAAAAGTCAGCCTCACAAGGTATGGTAGAGGCTAGCACAAAAGTCAGCCTAGCAAGGAATGAAAAAGGTGAGCACACAAGTCAGCCTCGCATGGTATGTCAGAAGTGGGGCCTAAGAAAAATGTCCCACATGGGATGCCAGGGGGAGTGACAAAGGTACAATAGAGTGGCACGATTGAGAGTGAATCAGGTGATAGGGTGAGCACCCAAGTCAGCCTCACATGATATGGGTGGGGCGAGCACAAAAGTAAGCCTAGCAAGGAATGAGTAAGGTGAGCACACAAGTCAGCCTCGCAAGGAACGAAAAAGGTGAGCACAAAAGTCAGCCTCATGTGGGAGTGTTTGAGAGTGAATCAAAGTGCGATTGAGAGAGCACCCAAGTAAGCCTCATACAGGACCTATGAACGCGTGAGTGAGAGTGAATGAGTACATTTAGTACAGCCATCCCCCCAGAAGTAATACCGAGAGGTAGTTCCTGGGAGGAATTATGGCGGAGCCCAATGGAGTTTAGTCGGTATTAATGGCAGCGTCACCATTCGAGCCCGACACGCCCCCAGTGCACCCCGTGTGGTAGATTGGACCCTACTAATAGCACGTGTACTGGGCTAGGACGTAAAGGTCTTCTCCATTGTTAAAAAGAAAATCCCCTCCCACTTGACTATAAAACTCAAAACTCATGAAGCTACTATTAAATAAACTACGCTATGCACCCATTAGGGGCAAATTCCTACGTGAAAGTATTGTAATCAGACAGCGCACCACGGACAACCTTGCGCGGAAGATACAGAGGAGAATGCATATCTACCGATTGCCAACGCATCCACGGCAAACCAACCCAAAAAAGAGTTTTCAATACCAATACCTGAACCACAAACGGTTGCCAAATTTGTGGCGGCTGTTCAGTCCATATTGACAACTGCCACAGCAGCATCCAGCACCCCAAAAACCACTGTAAGCAACATCGGTGAAGAAGATAATAACAATGACGACGGATTTACATTGGTCACCCGTAAGTGCAAGAAGCAAGAAAGAACATCTGGTCGCGAGCACCAAGGTACTTTTAACAATGATGACATTGATGTGGAGGACAGGAGAGAATTTAATGGTCCCCAGTAGGCGAGCCGCGAAAGAAAAATAAAAATAAAAAGTTGTGCACACGAGATCTAACGGACAATCAATAATATTTGTTTTTATTTTTATTTTTGCCTTTCTCATATAAAGAAAGACTATGCAATCACTGTAAAAACCGACTTTTTAACCGAGGCCCGGAGGGCCGAGTGTCATATACCATTCGATTCAGTTCGTCGAGATCGGCAAATGTCTGTGTGTGTATGTATGTGTGTGTATGTGTGTGTATGTGTGTGTCATTTAAACTCACATAATTTTCTCAGAGATGGCTAAACCGATTTTCGCAAACTTAGTTTCATCTGAAAGGTATAACTTTTCCATCAGCTGCTATTGAATTTTTAGTTGATCCTACTTCCGGTTCCGGAGTTAGGGTTGAAGAGTGCGGTCACACAGCAAATTCCCATATAAACTGGTACCACCATGATGTTCAAATGATGTAAAACATATTAAAATTGATGTAACATTACTCTAGTTTGCGGGTCTGGATCACTAATGATCAATCAAAGCAGCTTTGACCACATTGGCCACCTATGACGGTTCATGACGCCCCCGGGGAACCCGCCAAGTACCATCACAAACATTCCCCAACGAATTCTCTACCGATTTTTACAAACTTGATTTAAAATGAAAGATACAGTAATACCATTGACTGCTGCTAAATTTTATACGGTTCTGACTCTTGCTTCCGGAGTTACAGGGGTGTTAGTAAGGATACACTGGAATTTCCAATATAAATCGGTACAATCGTAATACCTCAGAGGCTAAAAACTATTGAAATGGTCACCAAATTACTTCTAATCGTAGATCTAGATCACTGATTGCCAATCCAGCATTCTTTGAATATATTGTCCACTATCGACGATTCCGGAAGTCCCGAATTCCGGGCATATTCCACAATTAAAGTCACATCGGTTCTTCGGTGATGACTGAACCGATTTTCTCAAACCAAGTCTCAAATGGAATGCAAAATATGCAGTTGAGTATTGCGTCGCCGCCCCTCCCGCCCCCGCCTTGCCCTTACACCTCCCTCCTTCATCACTCCCCTCCCCTTGGACCACCCTCACGCCCGCATTTCCTTCATCCACCCCGTGTACCGAAATAAAATAAAGGATTTCTGACGCATCCTCCACTCCCACTCTACTAACCCCTCATTCCCTCCACTTTCAAACCCATTCCACCAACATTTCAAAATGTAATCACATGAATATAACATTGAACTCATGCTGATTAATCTAATTAAATATTATTCTTTTGCCTTTCTCATATAGAAAGGTTGTGCAATTGCTCCAAAAACCGACTTTCTAACCGAGGCCCAGAGGGCCTAGTCTTATATAACATTCGACTCAGTTCGCCGAGATCGAAAAATATCTCTGAGTATGTATGTGTGTATGTATGTGTGTATGTATGTATGTATGTTTTTTTAGAGAGCAGTAAAAAAATTGTGAGGAAAAACCTGAGTGAGGAAAAATGTACAAAAACCCCAATGTGTCAAGGAACGGGTTTGGGCTGCCATCACCCGACCCGCTAAAAACCACTGCTCTTGCCCAGAACCTGATTCCTCCCCGGCACTACTGTACGGCATTATTTCGGGGAGGGGTTTTTATGTGCATAGCACACACTCTAATTCAACTACTTACTAGTTCGTTTCTTCCGCAGGGTTACAGCCCCACTCCTCTACACCCCACCAATTCTCTACCATCCACACAGACTGGCAAGTTCTGCATGGCAGTCGGAAAGCTGGCTGTGAGTCGAGGCTTAGCACTCCTCCCCTAGGAGTACAGTCTGGGCGGCAAACTTCAGACTGTCTAATTCACCGAGCCCTTCGGCTCCCTTGTGCCAGTTAGCACCGCAACTCCCTTCTCGCACCATTCAGCGCCGTTTACTCATTGAGCACCAGACTTGTTCGCGAACTACTCGGTCTAGTTCCCGACGATGGACCTAGCCTACTCCGACGGAGAATTTCCCGGCGAGAGAAGTTCTCCCGAAACCGAACCAACCAACCAGATGTCGAGGTCAGTTCGGCGATTCCGGTAGAGCAGGGCGTCCGGTTCGCTGATGCTCCGACGACCTGCGACTGGTGGTATTTCGTCGCGGTCTACTCAGTCTAGTCCCCGGCGATGGATCTAGCTTACGCCGACGGAGAGTTCCCCGGCGAAGGAGGCCCTCCCGATACCGATTCTTCTTTTGTTATAGCACCACAATTTCTTGAGCCCTTTGGCTTCCTCTCGTTCCGTTTCGCTCTACTTTCCCGATGAGCCATTCAGCTCCCGCCCTCACTTGTTCGCGAACTACTCCGTCTAGTCCCCAACAATGGATCTAGCCTATTCTCCTGCAACCGAGCGGGAGATTTCTCCTGATTCCGATGTTCGTTTTTGTGAGCCATTTAACTCTCCGCGTCGTCCCGATCTACTCGATCTAGTCCACGGCGGTGGATCTAGCCTACTCAACGGGCCATACAGCAGGTGCTGAGGTCTATCCGGCGATTCCGGTTGGAGCGTAGCTTCCGGTTCACCAGCGCCCCAACGACCCACTGCTAGCTCTGCGACGCGGTCTACTCGGTCTAATCCCCGGCGGTCGATCTAGCCTACTCACGAGCTACCCGGTAGGATGTCGAGGTCGGTTCAGCGATTCCGGTGAAGCTTGACGTGCGGTTCCCAGACGCCCCGACGACCCAACTCGGTGCTACGTCACGTACTACTCAACTGGTCCCCGGCGGTGGACCTAGTTTACACAGTTGGAGAGTTCCCCGGCGGCGGAATTTTTCTCGAAACCCGATTTGCGGCTTCTTGCTGTTCTCTTCGCCACTTCCTCTGCGGTACGGAGAGTATGCTCGAGACCACTCTGTTGACAGCGTCCCAGGTATGTTCGTCACGGCACATCTCTTCGACGATATTGTCCACTGTCATACCAGGTATACTCCTACGAACTTCTTCGAATCTAGGGCATTCGAAGACCACGTGTTTCGGTGTCTCCTGCACAGTCGCACACTCCGGGCAAATGGGGTGACGAAGCATGTCCAAACCGATGCAAGTACTTCTGGAAGCATCCGTGCCCGGACAAAAACTGCATCAAATGGAAGTTCACCTCTCCATGCTTCCTATGTACCCAGGCCGATACATTTGGGATGAGTCGGTGGGTCCATCTTCCTTTCTCCGCATTGTCCCACTCCTGTTGCCATTTAGCCAACGAGTCCGCTCGAACCAGTCTCCTAGCGTTACGTGCATTTCTCCGCTGATAGCATTCCACGTCCTCCGCCAGGGTAATGCAGATGGGGATCATCCCGGCGATAACGCATACTGCCTCCGACGATATTGTTCTGTAGGCACTCGCGACTCGTACGGCCGTCAGTCGGAATGTCCTGTTTAGCTTTTCACGGTTCCGCTTGGTTTTCAGCGCAGCCCTCCAGGCAGGAACCCCATATCGGAGTATTGATGACGAAACAGTAGATAGCAGACGTCTCGTGCTGCTTCTCGGACCACCGACGTTTGGCATGATTCTCGCTATTGCGTTCGTTGCCTTCGCCGACTTTTCACAGGCGTAATCAACGTGGTTGTTGAAACTCAACCGGTCGTCGATTATAACTCCCAATTGCTTCAATGCACGTTTCGATGCAATCACGTGCCCTCCGACGTCGATCTGCATCCGTTGAACTGATCTGCAGTTGCTGACCAGCAATACCTCCGTCTTGTGGTGAGCTATTTGCAGCTTGACCCCGTTCATCCAGCTCTCGATCGCGTCTATTGTCTCCATCACCGACACCTCCACTTCTTCGAGTGTCTCACCCATCACCGTTAGTGACACGTCGTCCGCAAAACCTACGATTTTCACTTTCCTAGGCAGCTGCAGCGTTAAGACCCCATCGTACATCCCGTTCCAAAGGGTTGGACCGAGAATGGAGCCCTGAGGAACGCCCGCTGTGACACGCAATGACTTCTGTCCTTCGCTCGTCTCGTACAGTAGCACTCTGCTCTGAAAGTAGCTCTTCAGGATAGATAGTCGGGAACCCTAATTCTATGCAGCGCTGCAGCGATGACTTCCCAGCTGGCACTGTTGAACGCGTTCTTCACATCTATCGTGACCACAGCGCAGTATCGAGCTCCTCTTCGCTTCTGTTTAGATGACTTCTCAGCACTCTCGAGCACTATCCGAATTGCATCCACTGTCGATGCTCCTTTGCGGAAACCGAACTGCATCTTGGACAGTCCGCGCTCACCTTCCGTGAATTTCGTCAATCTGTTAAGAATGATCCTTTACAGGAGTTTTCCGAGTGTATCCAGCAGGCATGTGGGCCTGTACGAGGTCGGGTCGCCAGGTGGCTTCCCTGGCTTCGGCGGCAACACCAGCTTCTGGACCTTCCACATTTCGGGGAAGTTGCCTTCATTTAGGCACTTCTGCATCATTATCCTGAACATGTCCGGATATGCCAGGATCGCAGCTTTCAGTACCACGTTTGGTATTCCATCCGGACCAGGGGCTTTCTTTGATTTTAGGCGCTTCGATGCTTCTGCTAGCTCGTCGTTAGTCACTTACCGATCCGTGCTTGTTCCTTCTTCTTCGCCGTACGGTGTCGGTGGCCATATAGTTGGATCGTGCTTCGGGAAAAGACCCTCGACGATTATCTTCAGCTTGCTCGGACACATTTCGGCTGGCGTCGTCGGACCCTTCATTTTCGCCATCACGACTCGGTATGCGTCACTCCAGGGATTGGCGTCTACTTCTCGGCGTAGCTCCTTGTGGCACTCTGACTTGCTAAGTCTGATCTCCCGTTTTAAAGCGGCCCTAGCTTCCCGAAACGCTGCCTTACACTCTTCTCTATCTGGCTCCGACCTTGCTCTTTGGTCCGCCTTCTGGCTCTGAGACAAGCAGCGCGTAACGTACTAAGCGTCTCGTTCCACCAGTAAGCTGGACGCCGTTTGTTGCGTGGTTCCAGTTTTCGCGGCATTGTGGCGTCACAAGCCGCCACAATCCTTCTTGTTAGGTCAGCCGCATCCACGTTCTCGGTCCCGCCGTTCGGCCGAAGTGCCTCAACAAAGAGGTCTTTGTTGAAGGCTTTCGTCTTCCACTTTCGTTCGCCGGTCACCCTTCTCTGTACTGCCGCGGGGTTCCGTTGGCCGATACGGTAGCGAATCTCCTGGTGGTCACTATGCGTATACGTTTCGCATACTCTCCAATCCATGTTCGCCTTCAATGAGGGACTACAGAATGTGACGTCGATGATAGACTCCCTCCCGTCTCTCCGAAATGTGCTAACAGAGCCTCCATTGCACAATCGTACGTCTAGCTTCGCTAGAGCTTCCTGCAACTCCGCTAGCGAATGACGGATCTCAATAGTAGCACGTCTGTAATAACATACGTACATGGAACTATTGAGAACCAGAGCTACAGGTCCAAAGCCCTGGTAAAGGAGGATGGTTGTGATGATCCGGGCCGAGATCACCACGTAAAGCAAGGTAGGGCATAACCCCAATTCCAAGGCGTGAAGCGACCCGTGCCGAGGGATGAGTGATCGAGGGGGTGAAAAAGATGCTCGATCGTTAACGGAGCCTGTGGGGTACCTGGGCGGAAAGGGGGGAAAGAGAGAAGGTCGATAGAGGTTCACAGACAGTGGCCTTTACCTTCTACGGAGCAGCCACGTCGATCGGAGCGGCGACCGAGTTCCCCTCGAAGGGAAAAGGCAAGGGCAATCGCAAGACGGCATCGAATGCGAAGCGCCCTAGGAAGTCGCCAGGCGAGGGTGCCAAAACCGACACCACTCGGCGTGCAACCGTCAAGGTCAAACGCCGCCTGGGTGAGGTAAGCGAGGGCGAGAGTGACCTCGCTGTGGAGAGCGATGGTACCAGCAACCCGGCACGACCGGGGCAGGGGGGCTCAAACCCCTAGACGCTGGTCACCAAGAAGAAGCCGGCACCGAAACCGGAGGTACCGCGGCCTGCGAGGAAGGCCAAGGACAGAGGCGAAGCCTTGTGGTTAAAAACCGACAAGGACAAATACGCCGAAGTCCTTAAATCGATCAAGGCGGCCGAAAGCCTCTCGGCCCTTGGGCAGGATGTGCGAAGCGTAAGACGCACCAACACGGGAGAGATGCTCCTGGTGCTGAAGCGAGGCGCACAATCAAGTGCAGTATATAAGGCCTTGGCCCAAGAGGTCCTTGGTGAGGGCGCCCAAATCAGGTCGCTAGGTGCGGAAACAACTCTACAGTGCAAGCACTTGGACGAGTTCACGACCGCAGAAGACGTCGTCGCAGCCGTCAAGGAGCACTGCGGCGTCACAATCGAGCGGGCCTCTGTGCGATTGAGGGACGGACCCTCTGGCACCCAAGTAGCCTACCTCAGGCTACTGAATGCGGATGCCAAAAAGGTAACCGAGAAAGGGAAGCTGAAGATCGGCTGGTCGGTATGCAATATTAGTATACCCCAGCCGCCTTCAGTGGACAGGTGCTATCGGTGCCTAGAATCCGGCCATAAAGCTTACGAATGCAAAGGCATAGACAGGAGCAAGCTATGTCGTCGATGCGGCGAGGAGGGGCATAAAGAGCGGGGGTGCACTAAGGCATATAAGTGCCTTATCTGCACCGCTAAGAAGCAAGCCCATAAACATGCTATGGGCGGACCTTCGTGTCCCTTTGGCGAGTTAAATAAGAAGAAGCCGTGAGAGTCACACAGCTAAATCTTAACCATTGTGCAGCAGCCCAACAGCTGCTGTGGCAGTCGGTCTCGGAGTCGAGGACAGATGTCGCCCTCTTATCAGACCCGTACAGCATCCCTGCCGGCAACGGCAATTGGGTGTCGGACGGGTCTGGAATGGTGTCAATCTGTACAACGGGAAGGTTCCCGTTTCAAGAGGTAATACACCCTTCCGCCGAGGGTGTGGCGATTGCCAAGATCAATGGTGTGTTCTATTGCAGCTGCTACGCCCCACCAAGGTGGCCAATAGAACAGTTCTACCAGATGATCGACAGGCTCTCGTCGGACCTCGTGGGCCGGAAACCGGTAGTAATAGCGGGAGACTTCAACGCTTGGGCAGTGGAGTGGGGCAGCCGCTGTACAAATAGCAGGGGTCAAGCGCTAATGGAAGCGTTTGCGAAACTCGATACTGTGCTAGCTAATGATGGCTCCGCTAGTACATTCCGTAGAAACAGAGTGGAGGCGTGGATTGATTTGACCTTTGCCAGCCCGAGTCTGGCTCCAGGCATGGAATGGAGGGTAGACGAAGGCTACACCCATAGCGATCATCTAGCAATCCGCTTTAAGATCAACTATGGTGTGCAGCATCCGAGGGCGGGAGATCCCTGTCAGGTACGCGGGTGGAAGTCCAATCACTTCGACAGCGAAGCTTTCACCGCGGCCCTGGGACTGGAGGCCAACACCGACAGTCTAAGCGGGGATGCGCTGGTAGCTGTTCTATCACGCGCGTGCGACGCCACTATGCCGAGAAAAACACTGCCAAGAAACGGTAGATGCCCGGTATACTGGTGGAGTGCCGAGATTGCAGCTCTACGGTCAGCCTGTCTCAGAGCTAGACGTAGGATGCAAAGAGCTCGCACCGAGGATGCAAGAGAGAACCGCCGTGAAGCGTTTCGAGCTGCGAAATTAGCCCTTAACAAGGCTATTAAAAGCAGCAAGAGAGCGTGTTTCGACAACCTGTGTGAGAGTGCCAACGCGAATCCGTGGGGTGACGCCTACCGGATTGTGATGGCCAAGACCAAAGGGGGCTCCTCACCCCCAGAACGGTCTCCGGACCGGTTGGCAACGATTATCGAAGTACTCTTCCCGTCTCGAGCCACAAGCCCCTGGCCACCTGCACTACGAGACAGTGCGGGCACGGTCGAAATGGTGGCTCCAGTGACGAATGAAGAACTACTCGCAGTGGCTAAATCCCTAGCAATGAACAAAGCTCCAGGGCCGGATGGAGTTCCAAACAACGCTCTCAAGGCAGCGATCATAGCGAACCCGAACATGTTCAGGCTAGCTATGCAGAGATGCCTTGACGAGTGCCGTTTCCCCGATAGATGGAAAAGGCAGAAACTGGTGCTGTTGCCGAAGCCCGGGAAGCCGCCAGGCGACCCATCGGCGTACAGACCAATCTGTCTGATAGACACGACTGGCAAACTGCTTGAGAGGATCATCCTCAACAGGCTCACCCCGTACGCGGAAGGTACGGACGGTCTGTCAAGCAACGAGTTTGGCTTTCGGAAGGGTAAGTCCACAGTGGACGCTCTCAACGACGTGAAGAACGCATTCAACAGCGCAAGCTGGGATGCCATCGCGCTCTCGTTACACCGGCTTAGCCTACCGGTGGGTCTGTACCGGATCCTGGAAAGTTACTTCCAAAACCGCGTACTGCTATACGAGACCGATGCCGGTCAGAAAAGGGTTCCGATTACCGCCGGAGTCCCGCAGGGCTCGATCCTAGGCCCGGTGCTATGGAACCTCATGTATGACGGGGCTCTGAGACTGAAGTTCCCTCCTGGGGTCAAGATCGTCGGCTTTGCCGACGACGTAACCTTGGAGGTCTACGGGGAGTCAATTCCTGAGGTAGAACTAACCGCAGAACACGCGATTAGCACGGTGGAGGAATGGATGAGCGCGAGAGGCCTGGAGCTCGCTCATCATAAGACGGAGGTAGTTATCGTCAACAACCGCAAGTCGGCACAACATGCAGTTATCCATGTGGGAGAAGTCGCGATCACTTCACAGCGAAGTCTGAAGTCTCTCGGAGTCATTATAGACGACAAGCTGACCTTCGGCAGCCATGTCGACTATACGTGCAAGAGAGCGTCGACTGCTGTTGCGGCACTATCAAGAATGATGTCCAACAGCTCACAGGTGTGCGCCAGTAGACGTAGGTCTTCTCCATTGTAAAAAAAAAAGAGCTTCCTGCAGGATACACCCTCTTGTGTTGGTTACTCTACTGCCCCATTCCACAGCCCAGGCGTTGAAGTCACCACCAATGACTATCGGCTTCCGATCGATCAACTGCTTGGTTAACTGCTCCAGCATTAGGCTGAACTGCTCTACTGTCCACCTTGGGGGGCGTAGCAGCTACATACGAAGATGCCGTTGATTTTGGCTATCACGAAACCCTCGTATGAACGTTCTACCACTTCTTGGATGGGGAATCTTCCCATTACTTGCACAGTCGCACACTCCGGGCAAAGGGGTGACGAAGCATGTCCAAACCGATGCAAGTACTTCTGGAAGCATCCGTGCCCGGACAAAAACTGCATCAAATGGAAGTTCACCTCTCCATGCTTCCTATGTACCCAGGCCGATACATTTGGGATGAGTCGGTGGGTCCATCTTCCTTTCTCCGCATTGTCCCACTCCTGTTGCCATTTAGCCAACGAGTCCGCTCGAACCAGTCTCCTAGCGTTACGTGCATTTCTCCGCTGATAGCATTCCACGTCCTGCGCCAGGGTAATGCAGATGGGGATCATCCCGGCGATAACGCATACTGCCTCCGACGATATTGTTCTGTAGGCACTCGCGACTCGTACGGCCATCAGTCGGAATGTCCTGTTTAGCTTTTCACGGTTCCGCTTGGTTTTCAGCGCAGCCCTCCAGGCAGGAACCCCATATCGGAGTATCGATGACGAAACAGTAGATAGCAGACGTCTCGTGCTGCTTCTCGGACCACCGACGTTTGGCATGATTCTCGCTATTGCGTTCGTTGCCTTCGCCGACTTTTCACAGGCGTAATCAACGTGGTTGTTGAAACTCAACCGGTCGTCGATTATAACTCCCAATTGCTTCAATGCACGTTTCGATGCAATCACGTGCCCTCCGACGTCGATCTGCATCCGTTGAACTGATCTGCAGTTGCTGACCAGCAATACCTCCGTCTTGTGGTGAGCTATTTGCAGCTTGACCCCGTTCATCCAGCTCTCGATCGCGTCTATTGTCTCCATCACCGACACCTCCACTTCTTCGAGTGTCTCACCCATCACCGTTAGTGACACGTCGTCCGCAAAACCTACGATTTTCACTTTCCTAGGCAGCTGCAGCGTTAAGACCCCATCGTACATCCCGTTCCAAAGGGTTGGACCGAGAATGGAGCCCTGAGGAACGCCCGCTGTGACACGCAATGACTTCTGTCCTTCGCTCGTCTCGTACAGTAGCACTCTGCTCTGAAAGTAGCTCTTCAGGATAGATAGTCGGGAACCCTAATTCTATGCAGCGCTGCAGCGATGACTTCCCAGCTGGCACTGTTGAACGCGTTCTTCACATCTATCGTGACCACAGCGCAGTATCGAGCTCCTCTTCGCTTCTGTTTAGATGACTTCTCAGCACTCTCGAGCACTATCCGAATTGCATCCACTGTCGATGCTCCTTTGCGGAAACCGAACTGCATCTTGGACAGTCCGCGCTCACCTTCCGTGAATTTCGTCAATCTGTTAAGAATGATACTTTCCAGGAGTTTTTCGAGTGTATCCAGCAGGCATATGGGCCTGTACGAGGTCGGGTCGCCAGGTGGCTTCCCTGGCTTCGGCAGCAACACCAGCTTCTGGACCTTCCACATTTCGGGGAAGTTGCCTTCATTTAGGCACTTCTGCATCATTATCCTGAACATGTCCGGATATGCCAGGATCGCAGCTTTCAGTACCACGTTTGGTATTCCATCCGGACCAGGGGCTTTCTTTGATTTTAGGCGCTTCGATGCTTCTGCTAGCTCGTCGTTAGTCACTTGCCGATCCGTGCTTGTTCCTTCTTCTTCGCCGTACGGTGTCGGTGGCCATATAGTTGGATCGTGCTTCGGGAAAAGACCCTCGACGATTATCTTCAGCTTGCTCGGACACATTTCGGCTGGCGTCGTCGGACCCTTCATTTTCGCCATCACGACTCGGTATGCGTCACTCCAGGGATTGGTGTCTACTTCTTGGCATAGCTCCTTGTGGCACTCTGACTTGCTAAGTCTGATCTCCCGTTTTAAAGCGGCCCTAGCTTCCCGAAACGCTGCCTTACACTCTTCTCTATCTGGCTCCGACCTTGCTCTTTGGGCCCGCCTTCTGGCTCTGAGACAAGCAGCGCGTAACGTACTAAGCGTCTCGTTCCACCAGTAAGCTGGACGCCGTTTGTTGCGTGGTTCCAGTTTTCGCGGCATTGTGGCGTCACAAGCCGCCACAATCCTTCTTGTTAGGTCAGCCGCATCCACGTTCTCGGTCCCGCCGTTCGGCCGAAGTGCCTCAACAAAGAGGTCTTTGTTGAAGGCTTTCGTCTTCCACTTTCGTTCGCCGGTCACCCTTCTCTGTACTGCCGCGGGGTTCCGTTGGCCGATACGGTAGCGAATCTCCTGGTGGTCACTATGCGTATACGTTTCGCATACTCTCCAATCCATGTTCGCCTTCAATGAGGGACTACAGAATGTGACGTCGATGATAGACTCCCTCCCGTCTCTCCGAAATGTGCTAACAGAGCCTCCATTGCACAATCGTACGTCTAGCTTCGCTAGAGCTTCCTGCAACTCCGCTAGCGAATGACGGATCTCAATAGTAGCACGTCTGTAATAACATACGTACATGGAACTATTGAGAACCAGAGCTACAGGTCCAAAGCCCTGGTAAAGGAGGATGGTTGTGATGATCCGGGCCGAGATCACCACGTAAAGCAAGGTAGGGCATAACCCCAATTCCAAGGCGTGAAGCGACCCGTGCCGAGGGATGAGTGATCGAGGGGGTGAAAAAGATGCTCGATCGTTAACGGAGCCTGTGGGGTACCTGGGCAACCCCCACAGTAAGCGTCCCTTACCACGCTAATGCGGAGCTCTGGCGTGGCGGACATATATTTCTCGCGCTACTCGTGGAGGTAAATAAAAATAAAAACAAACAGACGGAGGTGCCAAACCCCTTCGCAAGAGGTGGTTTGGCGAGGTCTCCCCCCGTGGGGAGAGTAGTGGAGCGATGAGTGCTGCATCCGAAAGCACCAGTGCCCCCCAGAACCGGTAGGCAATATCCCTACCAATGCATCGGAGGGGCCAATAGCTGCGATGCGCAAAGTAGCGAAGCAACTCGATTCTATAATCGACTTCGCTAGCGCAAAGCAGAACATAGCCAAGGAGTTGAAGTTGAGCCTCTTGGAGCTCCGGAAAGCTGTTCGTGTCGCAAGACAGGAACAGCAGGCCTATGTTGAGAGGGTGGAATGTCGGGAGAGGCCCGACAGAGAAACCCAGACAGTGGCCTCCAATAGGGAGGAAAGAGAGAAGGTCGATAGAGGTTCACAGACAGTGGCCTTTACCTTCTACGGAGCAGCCACGTCGATCGGAGCGGCGACCGAGTTCCCCTCGAAGGGAAAAGGCAAGGGCAATCGCAAGACGGCATCGAATGCGAAGCGCCCTAGGAAGTCGCCAGGCGAGGGTGCCAAAACCGACACCACTCGGCGTGCAACCGTCAAGGTCAAACGCCGCCTGGGTGAGGTAAGCGAGGGCGAGAGTGACCTCGCTGTGGAGAGCGATGGTACCAGCAACCCGGCACGACCGGGGCAGGGGGGCTCAAACCCCTGGACGCTGGTCACCAAGAAAAAGCCGGCACCGAAACCGGAGGTACCGCGGCCTGCGAGGAAGGCCAAGGACAGAGGCGAAGCCTTGTGGTTAAAAACCGACAAGGACAAATACGCCGATGTCCTTAAATCGATGAAGGCGGCCGAAAGCCTCTCGGCCCTTGGGCAGGATGTGCGTAGCGTAAGACGCACCAACACGGGAGAGATGCTCCTGGTGCTGAAGCGAGGCGCACAATCAAGTGCAGTATATAAGGCCTTGGCCCAAGAGGTCCTTGGTGAGGGCGCCCAAATCAGGTCGCTAGGTGCGGAAACAACTCTACAGTGCAAGCACTTGGACGAGTTCACGACCGCAGAAGACGTCGTCGCAGCCGTCAAGGAGCACTGCGGCGTCACAATCGAGCGGGCCTCTGTGCGATTGAGGGACGGACCCTCTGGCACCCAAGTAGCCTACCTCAGGCTACTGAATGCGGATGCCAAAAAGGTAACCGAGAAAGGGAAGCTGAAGATCGGCTGGTCGGTATGCCCTATTAGTATACCCCAGCCGCCTTCAGTGGACAGGTGCTATCGGTGCCTAGAATCCGGCCATAAAGCTTACGAATGCAAAGGCATAGACAGGAGCAAGCTATGTCGTCGATGCGGCGAGGAGGGGCATAAAGAGCGGGGGTGCACTAAGGCATATAAGTGCCTTATCTGCACCGCTAAGAAGCAAGCCCATAAACATGCTATGGGCGGACCTTCGTGTCCCTTCGGCGAGTTAAATAAGAAGAAGCCGTGAGAGTCACACAGCTAAATCTTAACCATTGTGCAGCAGCCCAACAGCTGCTGTGGCAGTCGGTCTCGGAGTCGAGGACAGATGTCGCCCTCTTATCAGACCCGTACAGCATCCCTGCCGGCAACGGCAATTGGGTGTCGGACGGGTCTGGAATGGTGGCAATCTGTACAACGGGAAGGTTCCCGGTTCAAGAGGTAATACACCCCTCCGCCGAGGGTGTGGCGATTGCCAAGATCAATGGTGTGTTCTATTGCAGCTGCTACGCCCCACCAAGGTGGCCAATAGAACAGTTCTACCAGATGATCGACAGGCTCTCGTCGGACCTCGTGGGCCGGAAACCGGTAGTAATAACGGGAGACTTCAACGCTTGGGCAGTGGAGTGGGGCAGCCGCTGTACAAATAGCAGGGGTCAAGCGCTAATGGAAGCGTTTGCGAAACTCGATACTGTGCTAGCTAATGATGGCTCCGCTAGTACATTCCGTAGAAACGGAGTGGAGGCGTGGATTGATTTGACCTTTGCCAGCCCGAGTCTGGCTCCAGGCATGGAATGGAGGGTAGACGAAGGCTACACCCATAGCGATCATCTAGCAATCCGCTTTAAGATCAACTATGGTGTGCAGCATCCGAGGGCGGGAGATCCCTGTCAGGTACGCGGGTGGAAGTCCAATCACTTCGACAGCGAAGCTTTCACCGCGGCCCTGGGACTGGAGGCCAACACCGACAGTCTAAGCGGGGATGCGCTGGTAGCTGTTCTATCACGCGCGTGCGACGCCACTATGCCGAGAAAAACACTGCCAAGAAACGGTAGATGCCCGGTATACTGGTGGAGTGCCGAGATTGCAGCTCTACGGTCAGCCTGTCTCAGAGCTAGACGTAGGATGCAAAGAGCTCGCACCGAGGATGCAAGAGAGAACCGCCGTGAAGCGTTTCGAGCTGCGAAATTAGCCCTTAACAAGGCTATTAAAAGCAGCAAGAGAGCGTGTTTCGACAACCTGTGTGAGAGTGCCAACGCGAATCCGTGGGGTGACGCCTACCGGATTGTGATGGCCAAGACCAAAGGGGGCTCCTCACCCCCAGAACGGTCTCCGGACCGGTTGGCAACGATTATCGAAGTACTCTTCCCGTCTCGAGCCACAAGCCCCTGGCCACCTGCACTACGAGACAGTGCGGGCACGGTCGAAATGGTGGCTCCAGTGACGAATGAAGAACTACTCGCAGTGGCTAAATCCCTAGCAATGAACAAAGCTCCAGGGCCGGATGGAGTTCCAAACAACGCTCTCAAGGCAGCGATCATAGCGAACCCGAACATGTTCAGGCTAGCTATGCAGAGATGCCTTGACGAGTGCCGTTTCCCCGATAGATGGAAAAGGCAGAAACTGGTGCTGTTGCCGAAGCCCGGGAAGCCGCCAGGCGACCCATCGGCGTACAGACCAATCTGTCTGATAGACACGACTGGCAAACTGCTTGAGAGGATCATCCTCAACAGGCTCACCCCGTACGCGGAAGGTACGGACGGTCTGTCAAGCAACGAGTTTGGCTTTCGGAAGGGTAAGTCCACAGTGGACGCTCTCAACTCAGTGATAAATACTGCCGAGATAGCGATCCAACGAAAAAGGCGAGGTATTCGATACTGTGCGTTAGTGACACTTGACGTGAAGAACGCATTCAACAGCGTAAGCTGGGATGCCATCGCGCTCTCGTTACACCGGCTTAGCCTACCGGTGGGTCTGTACCGGATCCTGGAAAGTTACTTCCAAAACCGCGTACTGCTATACGAGACCGATGCCGGTCAGAAAAGGGTTCCGATTACCGCCGGAGTCCCGCAGGGCTCGATCCTAGGCCCGGTGCTATGGAACCTCATGTATGACGGGGTTCTGAGACTGAAGTTCCCTCCTGGAGTCAAGATCGTCGGCTTTGCTGACAACGTAACCTTGGAGGTCTACGGGGAGTCAATTCCTGAGGTAGAACTAACCGCAGAACACGCGATCAACACGGTGGAGGAATGGATGAGCGCGAGAGGCCTGGAGCTCGCTCATCATAAGACGGAGGTAGTTATCGTCAACAACCGCAAGTCGGCACAACATGCAGTTATCCATGTGGGAGAAGTCGCGATCACTTCACAGCGAAGTCTGAAGTCTCTCGGAGTCATTATAGACGACAAGCTGACCTTCGGCAGCCATGTCGACTATACATGCAAGAGAGCGTCGACTGCTGTTGCGGCTCTATCGAGAATGATGTCCAACAGCTCAAAGGTGTGCGCCAGTAGACGTAGGTTACTGGCAGGCGTTGCCGTATCTATCCTCAGGTACGGCGGCCCGTCATGGTCAAGAGCACTGAGGGTAACCAGTTACCTACAGAATCTGGAGAGCACCTACCGCGTGATGTGCCTCAGAGTGATATCTGCCTATCGCACGGTATCACACGATGCATCCTGCGTGATAGCGAGCATGATGCCAGTCGGGCTGGTCATTCGGGAAGATGAGGAGTGCTTTGAGCTACGTGGAAATAGGGGAGCCCGCGAGCGCACCAGGGTGACCTCGGTCGCCAGATGGCAGCGTGACTGGGACAACTCCTCGAAAGATAGGTGGACCAACCGGCTGATACCTAGCATATCGAGCTGGGTGGGAAGACCCCATGGGGAAGTTCACTTCCACCTGACACAATTCCTGTCAGGCCATGGCTGTTTCCGACAGTACCTCCACAGGTTCGGGCACGCGGAGGTCCCAGTCTGCCCGGACTGCCCAGGTTTAGACGAAACTGCCGAACACATACTGTTCGTATGTCATCGGTTCGACGTCGAAAGAAGAGCAATGCTTGACGTCTGTGGCTGGGATACAACCCCTGATACCCTTATTCAGCGGATGTGTCAATCGGTGGAGAAGTGAAACGCAGTCTCGGCTGCTACCATCCAGATTGCCAGTAGGCTACAGGTAATCTGGCGAACCGAGCAACAGACGACGGGCACGGCTAACTAGTGATTGGTTAGCTGGAGCGAAAAAGGCCAAGCGCAAAAAAGGGAGTGAATGGTCTGTTCATGCCGAGGCAGGTTTGGCGCAGCGACTGGCAACCGCGTAAGGGGTAAACCCAGCCACCCCGAAGCAAGACAGAAGAGTGAGTGTATAGGCGTACAAGTGGACTGCCTCATGCCAAGACGGGAGGGTCGTAGCGCAGTATGTTGGAACTTAGCTATCGATGCCTCATGGCGAGGCAGAGGAGTGAAAGGGTGAGCATCCAAGTCAGTCTCACACGGCATGTTAAGGGTGAGCACAAAAGTCAGCCTCACAAGGTATGGTAGAGGCTAGCACAAAAGTCAGCCTAGCAAGGAATGAAAAAGGTGAGCACACAAGTCAGCCTCGCATGGTATGTCAGAAGTGGGGCCTAAGAAAAATGTCCCACATGGGATGCCAGGGGGAGTGACAAAGGTACAATAGAGTGGCACGATTGAGAGTGAATCAGGTGATAGGGTGAGCACCCAAGTCAGCCTCACATGGTATGGGTGGGGCGAGCACAAAAGTAAGCCTAGCAAGGAATGAGTAAGGTGAGCACACAAGTCAGCCTCGCAAGGAACGAAAAAGGTGAGCACAAAAGTCAGCCTCATGTGGGAGTGTTTGAGAGTGAATCAAAGTGCGATTGAGAGAGCACCCAAGTAAGCCTCATACAGGACCTATGAACGCGTGAGTGAGAGTGAATGAGTACATTTAGTACAGCCATCCCCCCAGAAGTAATACCGAGAGGTAGTTCCTGGGAGGAATGATGGCGGAGCCCAATGGAGTTTAGTCGGTATTAATGGCAGCGTTACCATTCGAGCCCGACACGCCCCCAGTGCACCCCGTGTGGTAGATTGGACCCTACTAATAGCACGTGTACTGGGCTAGGACGTAAAGGTCTTCTCCATTGTTAAAAAGAAAATCCCCTCCCACTTGACTATAAAACTCAAAACTCATGAAGCTACTATTAAATAAACTACGCTATGCACCCATTAGGGGCAAATTCCTACGTGAAAGTATTGTAATCAGACAGCGCACCACGGACAACCTTGCGCGGAAGATACAGAGGAGAATGCATATCTACCGATTGCCAACGCATCCACGGCAAACCAACCCAAAAAAGAGTTTTCAATACCAATACCTGAACCACAAACGGTTGCCAAATTTGTGGCGGCTGTTCAGTCCATATTGACAACTGCCACAGCAGCATCCAGCACCCCAAAAACCACTGTAAGAAACATCGGTGAAGAAGATAATAACAATGACGACGGATTTACATTGGTCACCCGTAAGTGCAAGAAGCAAGAAAGAACATCTGGTCGCGAGCACCAAGGTACTTTTAACAATGATGACATTGATGTGGAGGACAGGAGAGAATTTAATGGTCCCCAGTAGGCGAGCCGCGAAAGAAAAATAAAAATAAAAAGTTGTGCACACGAGATCTAACGGACAATCAATAATATTTGTTTTTATTTTTATTTTTGCCTTTCTCATATAAAGAAAGACTATGCAATCACTGTAAAAACCGACTTTTTAACCGAGGCCCGGAGGGCCGAGTGTCATACACCATTCGATTCAGTTCGTCGAGATCGGCAAATGTCTGTGTGTGTATGTATGTGTGTGTGTATGTGTGTGTATGTGTGTGTCATTTAAACTCACATAATTTTCTCAGAGATGGCTAAACCGATTTTCGCAAACTTAGTTTCATCTGAAAGGTATAACTTTTCCATCAGCTGCTATTGAATTTTTAGTTGATCCTACTTCCGGTTCCGGAGTTAGGGTTGAAGAGTGCGGTCACACAGCAAATTCCCATATAAACTGGTACCACCATGATGTTCAAATGATGTAAAACATATTAAAATTGATGTAACATTACTCTAGTTTGCGGGTCTGGATCACTAATGATCAATCAAAGCAGCTTTGACCACATTGGCCACCTATGACGGTTCATGACGCCCCCGGGGAACCCGCCAAGTACCATCACAAACATTCCCCAACGAATTCTCTACCGATTTTTACAAACTTGATTTAAAATGAAAGATACAGTAATACCATTGACTGCTGCTAAATTTTATACGGTTCTGACTCTTGCTTCCGGAGTTACAGGGGTGTTAGTAAGGATACACTGGAATTTCCAATATAAATCGGTACAATCGTAATACCTCAGAGGCTAAAAACTATTGAAATGGTCACCAAATTACTTCTAATCGTAGATCTAGATCACTGATTGCCAATCCAGCATTCTTTGAATATATTGTCCACTATCGACGATTCCGGAAGTCCCGAATTCCGGGCATATTCCACAATTAAAGTCACATCGGTTCTTCGGTGATGACTGAACCGATTTTCTCAAACCAAGTCTCAAATGGAATGCAAAATATGCAGTTGAGTATTGCGTCGCCGCCCCTCCCGCCCCCGCCTTGCCCTTACACCTCCCTCCTTCATCACTCCCCTCCCCTTGGACCACCCTCACGCCCGCATTTCCTTCATCCACCCCGTGTACCGAAATAAAATAAAGGATTTCTGACGCATCCTCCACTCCCACTCTACTAACCCCTCATTCCCTCCACTTTCAAACCCATTCCACCAACATTTCAAAATGTAATCACATGAATATAACATTGAACTCATGCTGATTAATCTAATTAAATATTATTCTTTTGCCTTTCTCATATAGAAAGGTTGTGCAATTGCTCCAAAAACCGACTTTCTAACCGAGGCCCAGAGGGCCTAGTCTTATATAACATTCGACTCAGTTCGCCGAGATCGAAAAATATCTCTGAGTATGTATGTGTGTATGTATGTGTGTATGTATGTATGTATGTTTTTTTAGAGAGCAGTAAAAAAATTGTGAGGAAAAACCTGAGTGAGGAAAAATGTACAAAAACCCCAATGTGTCAAGGAACGGGTTTGGGCTGCCATCACCCGACCCGCTAAAAACCACTGCTCTTGCCCAGAACCTGATTCCTCCCCGGCACTACTGTACGGCATTATTTCGGGGAGGGGTTTTTATGTGCATAGCACACACTCTAATTCAACTACTTACTAGTTCGTTTCTTCCGCAGGGTTACAGCCCCACTCCTCTACACCCCACCAATTCTCTACCATCCACACAGACTGGCAAGTTCTGCATGGCAGTCGGAAAGCTGGCTGTGAGTCGAGGCTTAGCACTCCTCCCCTAGGAGTACAGTCTGGGCGGCAAACTTCAGACTGTCTAATTCACCGAGCCCTTCGGCTCCCTTGTGCCAGTTAGCACCGCAACTCCCTTCTCGCACCATTCAGCGCCGTTTACTCATTGAGCACCAGACTTGTTCGCGAACTACTCGGTCTAGTTCCCGACGATGGACCTAGCCTACTCCGACGGAGAATTTCCCGGCGAGAGAAGTTCTCCCGAAACCGAACCAACCAACCAGATGTCGAGGTCAGTTCGGCGATTCCGGTAGAGCAGGGCGTCCGGTTCGCTGATGCTCCGACGACCTGCGACTGGTGGTATTTCGTCGCGGTCTACTCAGTCTAGTCCCCGGCGATGGATCTAGCTTACGCCGACGGAGAGTTCCCCGGCGAAGGAGGCTCTCCCGATACCGATTCTTCTTTTGTTATAGCACCACAATTTCTTGAGCCCTTTGGCTTCCTCTCGTTCCGTTTCGCTCTACTTTCCCGATGAGCCATTCAGCTCCCGCCCTCACTTGTTCGCGAACTACTCCGTCTAGTCCCCAACAATGGATCTAGCCTATTCTCCTGCAACCGAGCGGTAGATTTCTCCTGATTCCGATGTTCGTTTTTGTGAGCCATTTAACTCTCCGCGTCGTCCCGATCTACTCGATCTAGTCCACGGCGGTGGATCTAGCCTACTCAACGGGCCATACAGCAGGTGCTGAGGTCTATCCGGCGATTCCGGTTGGAGCGTAGCTTCCGGTTCACCAGCGCCCCAACGACCCACTGCTAGCTCTGCGACGCGGTCTACTCGGTCTAATCCCCGGCGGTCGATCTAGCCTACTCACGAGCTACCCGGTAGGATGTCGAGGTCGGTTCAGCGATTCCGGTGAAGCTTGACGTGCGGTTCCCAGACGCCCCGACGACCCAACTCGGTGCTACGTCACGTACTACTCAACTGGTCCCCGGCGGTGGACCTAGTTTACACAGTTGGAGAGTTCCCCGGCGGCGGAATTTTTCTCGAAACCCGATTTGCGGCTTCTTGCTGTTCTCTTCGCCACTTCCTCTGCGGTACGGAGAGTATGCTCGAGACCACTCTGTTGACAGCGTCCCAGGTATGTTCGTCACGGCACATCTCTTCGACGATATTGTCCACTGTCATACCAGGTATACTCCTACGAACTTCTTCGAATCTAGGGCATTCGGAGACCACGTGTTTCGGTGTCTCCTGCACAGTCGCACACTCCGGGCAAATGGGGTGACGAAGCATGTCCAAACCGATGCAAGTACTTCTGGAAGCATCCGTGCCCGGACAAAAACTGCATCAAATGGAAGTTCACCTCTCCATGCTTCCTATGTACCCAGGCCGATACATTTGGGATGAGTCGGTGGGTCCATCTTCCTTTCTCCGCATTGTCCCACTCCTGTTGCCATTTAGCCAACGAGTCCGCTCGAACCAGTCTCCTAGCGTTACGTGCATTTCTCCGCTGATAGCATTCCACGTCCTCCGCCAGGGTAATGCAGATGGGGATCATCCCGGCGATAACGCATACTGCCTCCGACGATATTGTTCTGTAGGCACTCGCGACTCGTACGGCCGTCAGTCGGAATGTCCTGTTTAGCTTTTCACGGTTCCGCTTGGTTTTCAGCGCAGCCCTCCAGGCAGGAACCCCATATCGGAGTATTGATGACGAAACAGTAGATAGCAGACGTCTCGTGCTGCTTCTCGGACCACCGATGTTTGGCATGATTCTCGCTATTGCGTTCGTTGCCTTCGCCGACTTTTCACAGGCGTAATCAACGTGGTTGTTGAAACTCAACCGGTCGTCGATTATAACTCCCAATTGCTTCAATGCACGTTTCGATGCAATCACGTGCCCTCCGACGTCGATCTGCATCCGTTGAACTGATCTGCAGTTGCTGACCAGCAATACCTCCGTCTTGTGGTGAGCTATTTGCAGCTTGACCCCGTTCATCCAGCTCTCGATCGCGTCTATTGTCTCCATCACCGACACCTCCACTTCTTCGAGTGTCTCACCCATCACCGTTAGTGACACGTCGTCCGCAAAACCTACGATTTTCACTTTCCTAGGCAGCTGCAGCGTTAAGACCCCATCGTACATCCCGTTCCAAAGGGTTGGACCGAGAATGGAGCCCTGAGGAACGCCCGCTGTGACACGCAATGACTTCTGTCCTTCGCTCGTCTCGTACAGTAGCACTCTGCTCTGAAAGTAGCTCTTCAGGATAGATAGTCGGGAACCCTAATTCTATGCAGCGCTGCAGCGATGACTTCCCAGCTGGCACTGTTGAACGCGTTCTTCACATCTATCGTGACCACAGCGCAGTATCGAGCTCCTCTTCGCTTCTGTTTAGATGACTTCTCAGCACTCTCGAGCACTATCCGAATTGCATCCACTGTCGATGCTCCTTTGCGGAAACCGAACTGCATCTTGGACAGTCCGCGCTCACCTTCCGTGAATTTCGTCAATCTGTTAAGAATGATCCTTTCCAGGAGTTTTCCGAGTGTATCCAGCAAGCATGTGGGCCTGTACGAGGTCGGGTCGCCAGGTGGCTTCCCTGGCTTCGGCGGCAACACCAGCTTCTGGACCTTCCACATTTCGGGGAAGTTGCCTTCATTTAGGCACTTCTGCATCATTATCCTGAACATGTCCGGATATGCCAGGATCGCAGCTTTCAGTACCACGTTTGGTATTCCATCCGGACCAGGGGCTTTCTTTGATTTTAGGCGCTTCGATGCTTCTGCTAGCTCGTCGTTAGTCACTTACCGATCCGTGCTTGTTCCTTCTTCTTCGCCGTACGGTGTCGGTGGCCATATAGTTGGATCGTGCTTCGGGAAAAGACCCTCGACGATTATCTTCAGCTTGCTCGGACACATTTCGGCTGGCGTCGTCGGACCCTTCATTTTCGCCATCACGACTCGGTATGCGTCACTCCAGGGATTGGCGTCTACTTCTCGGCGTAGCTCCTTGTGGCACTCTGACTTGCTAAGTCTGATCTCCCGTTTTAAAGCGGCCCTAGCTTCCCGAAACGCTGCCTTACACTCTTCTCTATCTGGCTCCGACCTTGCTCTTTGGTCCGCCTTCTGGCTCTGAGACAAGCAGCGCGTAACGTACTAAGCGTCTCGTTCCACCAGTAAGCTGGACGCCGTTTGTTGCGTGGTTCCAGTTTTCGCGGCATTGTGGCGTCACAAGCCGCCACAATCCTTCTTGTTAGGTCAGCCGCATCCACGTTCTCGGTCCCGCCGTTCGGCCGAAGTGCCTCAACAAAGAGGTCTTTGTTGAAGGCTTTCGTCTTCCACTTTCGTTCGCCGGTCACCCTTCTCTGTACTGCCGCGGGGTTCCGTTGGCCGATACGGTAGCGAATCTCCTGGTGGTCACTATGCGTATACGTTTCGCATACTCTCCAATCCATGTTCGCCTTCAATGAGGGACTACAGAATGTGACGTCGATGATAGACTCCCTCCCGTCTCTCCGAAATGTGCTAACAGAGCCTCCATTGCACAATCGTACGTCTAGCTTCGCTAGAGCTTCCTGCAACTCCGCTAGCGAATGACGGATCTCAATAGTAGCACGTCTGTAATAACATACGTACATGGAACTATTGAGAACCAGAGCTACAGGTCCAAAGCCCTGGTAAAGGAGGATGGTTGTGATGATCCGGGCCGAGATCACCACGTAAAGCAAGGTAGGGCATAACCCCAATTCCAAGGCGTGAAGCGACCCGTGCCGAGGGATGAGTGATCGAGGGGGTGAAAAAGATGCTCGATCGTTAACGGAGCCTGTGGGGTACCTGGGCGGAAAGGGGGGAAAGAGAGAAGGTCGATAGAGGTTCACAGACAGTGGCCTTTACCTTCTACGGAGCAGCCACGTCGATCGGAGCGGCGACCGAGTTCCCCTCGAAGGGAAAAGGCAAGGGCAATCGCAAGACGGCATCGAATGCGAAGCGCCCTAGGAAGTCGCCAGGCGAGGGTGCCAAAACCGACACCACTCGGCGTGCAACCGTCAAGGTCAAACGCCGCCTGGGTGAGGTAAGCGAGGGCGAGAGTGACCTCGCTGTGGAGAGCGATGGTACCAGCAACCCGGCACGACCGGGGCAGGGGGGCTCAAACCCCTAGACGCTGGTCACCAAGAAGAAGCCGGCACCGAAACCGGAGGTACCGCGGCCTGCGAGGAAGGCCAAGGACAGAGGCGAAGCCTTGTGGTTAAAAACCGACAAGGACAAATACGCCGAAGTCCTTAAATCGATGAAGGCGGCCGAAAGCCTCTCGGCCCTTGGGCAGGATGTGCGAAGCGTAAGACGCACCAACACGGGAGAGATGCTCCTGGTGCTGAAGCGAGGCGCACAATCAAGTGCAGTATATAAGGCCTTGGCCCAAGAGGTCCTTGGTGAGGGCGCCCAAATCAGGTCGCTAGGTGCGGAAACAACTCTACAGTGCAAGCACTTGGACGAGTTCACGACCGCAGAAGACGTCGTCGCAGCCGTCAAGGAGCACTGCGGCGTCACAATCGAGCGGGCCTCTGTGCGATTGAGGGACGGACCCTCTGGCACCCAAGTAGCCTACCTCAGGCTACTGAATGCGGATGCCAAAAAGGTAACCGAGAAAGGGAAGCTGAAGATCGGCTGGTCGGTATGCAATATTAGTATACCCCAGCCGCCTTCAGTGGACAGGTGCTATCGGTGCCTAGAATCCGGCCATAAAGCTTACGAATGCAAAGGCATAGACAGGAGCAAGCTATGTCGTCGATGCGGCGAGGAGGGGCATAAAGAGCGGGGGTGCACTAAGGCATATAAGTGCCTTATCTGCACCGCTAAGAAGCAAGCCCATAAACATGCTATGGGCGGACCTTCGTGTCCCTTTGGCGAGTTAAATAAGAAGAAGCCGTGAGAGTCACACAGCTAAATCTTAACCATTGTGCAGCAGCCCAACAGCTGCTGTGGCAGTCGGTCTCGGAGTCGAGGACAGATGTCGCCCTCTTATCAGACCCGTACAGCATCCCTGCCGGCAACGGCAATTGGGTGTCGGACGGGTCTGGAATGGTGTCAATCTGTACAACGGGAAGGTTCCCGTTTCAAGAGGTAATACACCCCTCCGCCGAGGGTGTGGCGATTGCCAAGATCAATGGTGTGTTCTATTGCAGCTGCTACGCCCCACCAAGGTGGCCAATAGAACAGTTCTACCAGATGATCGACAGGCTCTCGTCGGACCTCGTGGGCCGGAAACCGGTAGTAATAGCGGGAGACTTCAACGCTTGGGCAGTGGAGTGGGGCAGCCGCTGTACAAATAGCAGGGGTCAAGCGCTAATGGAAGCGTTTGCGAAACTCGATACTGTGCTAGCTAATGATGGCTCCGCTAGTACATTCCGTAGAAACAGAGTGGAGGCGTGGATTGATTTGACCTTTGCCAGCCCGAGTCTGGCTCCAGGCATGGAATGGAGGGTAGACGAAGGCTACACCCATAGCGATCATCTAGCAATCCGCTTTAAGATCAACTATGGTGTGCAGCATCCGAGGGCGGGAGATCCCTGTCAGGTACGCGGGTGGAAGTCCAATCACTTCGACAGCGAAGCTTTCACCGCGGCCCTGGGACTGGAGGCCAACACCGACAGTCTAAGCGGGGATGCGCTGGTAGCTGTTCTATCACGCGCGTGCGACGCCACTATGCCGAGAAAAACACTGCCAAGAAACGGTAGATGCCCGGTATACTGGTGGAGTGCCGAGATTGCAGCTCTACGGTCAGCCTGTCTCAGAGCTAGACGTAGGATGCAAAGAGCTCGCACCGAGGATGCAAGAGAGAACCGCCGTGAAGCGTTTCGAGCTGCGAAATTAGCCCTTAACAAGGCTATTAAAAGCAGCAAGAGAGCGTGTTTCGACAACCTGTGTGAGAGTGCCAACGCGAATCCGTGGGGTGACGCCTTCCGGATTGTGATGGCCAAGACCAAAGGGGGCTCCTCACCCCCAGAACGGTCTCCGGACCGGTTGGCAACGATTATCGAAGTACTCTTCCCGTCTCGAGCCACAAGCCCCTGGCCACCTGCACTACGAGACAGTGCGGGCACGGTCGAAATGGTGGCTCCAGTGACGAATGAAGAACTACTCGCAGTGGCTAAATCCCTAGCAATGAACAAAGCTCCAGGGCCGGATGGAGTTCCAAACAACGCTCTCAAGGCAGCGATCATAGCGAACCCGAACATGTTCAGGCTAGCTATGCAGAGATGCCTTGACGAGTGCCGTTTCCCCGATAGATGGAAAAGGCAGAAACTGGTGCTGTTGCCGAAGCCCGGGAAGCCGCCAGGCGACCCATCGGCGTACAGACCAATCTGTCTGATAGACACGACTGGCAAACTGCTTGAGAGGATCATCCTCAACAGGCTCACCCCGTACGCGGAAGGTACGGACGGTCTGTCAAGCAACGAGTTTGGCTTTCGGAAGGGTAAGTCCACAGTGGACGCTCTCAACGACGTGAAGAACGCATTCAACAGCGCAAGCTGGGATGCCATCGCGCTCTCGTTACACCGGCTTAGCCTACCGGTGGGTCTGTACCGGATCCTGGAAAGTTACTTCCAAAACCGCGTACTGCTATACGAGACCGATGCCGGTCAGAAAAGGGTTCCGATTACCGCCGGAGTCCCGCAGGGCTCGATCCTAGGCCCGGTGCTATGGAACCTCATGTATGACGGGGTTCTGAGACTGAAGTTCCCTCCTGGGGTCAAGATCGTCGGCTTTGCCGACGACGTAACCTTGGAGGTCTACGGGGAGTCAATTCCTGAGGTAGAACTAACCGCAGAACACGCGATTAGCACGGTGGAGGAATGGATGAGCGCGAGAGGCCTGGAGCTCGCTCATCATAAGACGGAGGTAGTTATCGTCAACAACCGCAAGTCGGAACAACATGCAGTTATCCATGTGGGAGAAGTCGCGATCACTTCACAGCGAAGTCTGAAGTCTCTCGGAGTCATTATAGACGACAAGCTGACCTTCGGCAGCCATGTCGACTATACGTGCAAGAGAGCGTCGACTGCTGTTGCGGCACTATCAAGAATGATGTCCAACAGCTCACAGGTGTGCGCCAGTAGGCGTAGGTCTTCTCCATTGTAAAAAAAAAAAAGAGCTTCCTGCAGGATACACCCTCTTGTGTTGGTTACTCTACTGCCCCATTCCACAGCCCAGGCGTTGAAGTCACCACCAATGACTATCGGCTTCCGATCGATCAACTGCTTGGTTAACTGCTCCAGCATTAGGCTGAACTGCTCTACTGTCCACCTTGGGGGGCGTAGCAGCTACATACGAAGATGCCGTTGATTTTGGCTATCACGAAACCCTCGTATGAACGTTCTACCACTTCTTGGATGGGGAATCTTCCCATTACTTGCACAGTCGCACACTCCGGGCAAAGGGGTGACGAAGCATGTCCAAACCGATGCAAGTACTTCTGGAAGCATCCGTGCCCGGACAAAAACTGCATCAAATGGAAGTTCACCTCTCCATGCTTCCTATGTACCCAGGCCGATACATTTGGGATGAGTCGGTGGGTCCATCTTCCTTTCTCCGCATTGTCCCACTCCTGTTGCCATTTAGCCAACGAGTCCGCTCGAACCAGTCTCCTAGCGTTACGTGCATTTCTCCGCTGATAGCATTCCACGTCCTGCGCCAGGGTAATGCAGATGGGGATCATCCCGGCGATAACGCATACTGCCTCCGACGATATTGTTCTGTAGGCACTCGCGACTCGTACGGCCATCAGTCGGAATGTCCTGTTTAGCTTTTCACGGTTCCGCTTGGTTTTCAGCGCAGCCCTCCAGGCAGGAACCCCATATCGGAGTATCGATGACGAAACAGTAGATAGCAGACGTCTCGTGCTGCTTCTCGGACCACCGACGTTTGGCATGATTCTCGCTATTGCGTTCGTTGCCTTCGCCGACTTTTCACAGGCGTAATCAACGTGGTTGTTGAAACTCAACCGGTCGTCGATTATAACTCCCAATTGCTTCAATGCACGTTTCGATGCAATCACGTGCCCTCCGACGTCGATCTGCATCCGTTGAACTGATCTGCAGTTGCTGACCAGCAATACCTCCGTCTTGTGGTGAGCTATTTGCAGCTTGACCCCGTTCATCCAGCTCTCGATCGCGTCTATTGTCTCCATCACCGACACCTCCACTTCTTCGAGTGTCTCACCCATCACCGTTAGTGACACGTCGTCCGCAAAACCTACGATTTTCACTTTCCTAGGCAGCTGCAGCGTTAAGACCCCATCGTACATCCCGTTCCAAAGGGTTGGACCGAGAATGGAGCCCTGAGGAACGCCCGCTGTGACACGCAATGACTTCTGTCCTTCGCTCGTCTCGTACAGTAGCACTCTGCTCTGAAAGTAGCTCTTCAGGATAGATAGTCGGGAACCCTAATTCTATGCAGCGCTGCAGCGATGACTTCCCAGCTGGCACTGTTGAACGCGTTCTTCACATCTATCGTGACCACAGCGCAGTATCGAGCTCCTCTTCGCTTCTGTTTAGATGACTTCTCAGCACTCTCGAGCACTATCCGAATTGCATCCACTGTCGATGCTCCTTTGCGGAAACCGAACTGCATCTTGGACAGTCCGCGCTCACCTTCCGTGAATTTCGTCAATCTGTTAAGAATGATACTTTCCAGGAGTTTTTCGAGTGTATCCAGCAGGCATATGGGCCTGTACGAGGTCGGGTCGCCAGGTGGCTTCCCTGGCTTCGGCAGCAACACCAACTTCTGGACCTTCCACATTTCGGGGAAGTTGCCTTCATTTAGGCACTTCTGCATCATTATCCTGAACATGTCCGGATATGCCAGGATCGCAGCTTTCAGTACCACGTTTGGTATTCCATCCGGACCAGGGGCTTTCTTTGATTTTAGGCGCTTCGATGCTTCTGCTAGCTCGTCGTTAGTCACTTGCCGATCCGTGCTTGTTCCTTCTTCTTCGCCGTACGGTGTCGGTGGCCATATAGTTGGATCGTGCTTCGGGAAAAGACCCTCGACGATTATCTTCAGCTTGCTCGGACACATTTCGGCTGGCGTCGTCGGACCCTTCATTTTCGCCATCACGACTCGGTATGCGTCACTCCAGGGATTGGTGTCTACTTCTCGGCATAGCTCCTTGTGGCACTCTGACTTGCTAAGTCTGATCTCCCGTTTTAAAGCGGCCCTAGCTTCCCGAAACGCTGCCTTACACTCTTCTCTATCTGGCTCCGACCTTGCTCTTTGGGCCCGCCTTCTGGCTCTGAGACAAGCAGCGCGTAACGTACTAAGCGTCTCGTTCCACCAGTAAGCTGGACGCCGTTTGTTGCGTGGTTCCAGTTTTCGCGGCATTGTGGCGTCACAAGCCGCCACAATCCTTCTTGTTAGGTCAGCCGCATCCACGTTCTCGGTCCCGCCGTTCGGCCGAAGTGCCTCAACAAAGAGGTCTTTGTTGAAGGCTTTCGTCTTCCACTTTCGTTCGCCGGTCACCCTTCTCTGTACTGCCGCGGGGTTCCGTTGGCCGATACGGTAGCGAATCTCCTGGTGGTCACTATGCGTATACGTTTCGCATACTCTCCAATCCATGTTCGCCTTCAATGAGGGACTACAGAATGTGACGTCGATGATAGACTCCCTCCCGTCTCTCCGAAATGTGCTAACAGAGCCTCCATTGCACAATCGTACGTCTAGCTTCGCTAGAGCTTCCTGCAACTCCGCTAGCGAATGACGGATCTCAATAGTAGCACGTCTGTAATAACATACGTACATGGAACTATTGAGAACCAGAGCTACAGGTCCAAAGCCCTGGTAAAGGAGGATGGTTGTGATGATCCGGGCCGAGATCACCACGTAAAGCAAGGTAGGGCATAACCCCAATTCCAAGGCGTGAAGCGACCCGTGCCGAGGGATGAGTGATCGAGGGGGTGAAAAAGATGCTCGATCGTTAACGGAGCCTGTGGGGTACCTGGGCAACCCCCACAGTAAGCGTCCCTTACCACGCTAATGCGGAGCTCTGGCGTGGCGGACATATATTTCTCGCGCTACTCGTGGAGGTAAATAAAAATAAAAACAAACAGACGGAGGTGCCAAACCCCTTCGCAAGAGGTGGTTTGGCGAGGTCTCCCCCCGTGGGGAGAGTAGTGGAGCGATGAGTGCTGCATCCGAAAGCACCAGTGCCCCCCAGAACCGGTAGGCAATATCCCTACCAATGCATCGGAGGGGCCAATAGCTGCGACGCGCAAAGTAGCGAAGCAACTCGATTCTATAATCGACTTCGCTAGCGCAAAGCAGAACATAGCCAAGGAGTTGAAGTTGAGCCTCTTGGAGCTCCGGAAAGCTGTTCGTGTCGCAAGACAGGAACAGCAGGCCTATGTTGAGAGGGTGGAATGTCGGGAGAGGCCCGACAGAGAAACCCAGACAGTGGCCTCCAATAGGGAGGAAAGAGAGAAGGTCGATAGAGGTTCACAGACAGTGGCCTTTACCTTCTACGGAGCAGCCACGTCGATCGGAGCGGCGACCGAGTTCCCCTCGAAGGGAAAAGGCAAGGGCAATCGCAAGACGGCATCGAATGCGAAGCGCCCTAGGAAGTCGCCAGGCGAGGGTGCCAAAACCGACACCACTCGGCGTGCAACCGTCAAGGTCAAACGCCGCCTGGGTGAGGTAAGCGAGGGCGAGAGTGACCTCGGTGTGGAGAGCGATGGTACCAGCAACCCGGCACGACCGGGGCAGGGGGGCTCAAACCCCTGGACGCTGGTCACCAAGAAAAAGCCGGCACCGAAACCGGAGGTACCGCGGCCTGCGAGGAAGGCCAAGGACAGAGGCGAAGCCTTGTGGTTAAAAACCGACAAGGACAAATACGCCGATGTCCTTAAATCGATGAAGGCGGCCGAAAGCCTCTCGGCCCTTGGGCAGGATGTGCGTAGCGTAAGACGCACCAACACGGGAGAGATGCTCCTGGTGCTGAAGCGAGGCGCACAATCAAGTGCAGTATATAAGGCCTTGGCCCAAGAGGTCCTTGGTGAGGGCGCCCAAATCAGGTCGCTAGGTGCGGAAACAACTCTACAGTGCAAGCACTTGGACGAGTTCACGACCGCAGAAGACGTCGTCGCAGCCGTCAAGGAGCACTGCGGCGTCACAATCGAGCGGGCCTCTGTGCGATTGAGGGACGGACCCTCTGGCACCCAAGTAGCCTACCTCAGGCTACTGAATGCGGATGCCAAAAAGGTAACCGAGAAAGGGAAGCTGAAGATCGGCTGGTCGGTATGCCCTATTAGTATACCCCAGCCGCCTTCAGTGGACAGGTGCTATCGGTGCCTAGAATCCGGCCATAAAGCTTACGAATGCAAAGGCATAGACAGGAGCAAGCTATGTCGTCGATGCGGCGAGGAGGGGCATAAAGAGCGGGGGTGCACTAAGGCATATAAGTGCCTTATCTGCACCGCTAAGAAGCAAGCCCATAAACATGCTATGGGCGGACCTTCGTGTCCCTTCGGCGAGTTAAATAAGAAGAAGCCGTGAGAGTCACACAGCTAAATCTTAACCATTGTGCAGCAGCCCAACAGCTGCTGTGGCAGTCGGTCTCGGAGTCGAGGACAGATGTCGCCCTCTTATCAGACCCGTACAGCATCCCTGCCGGCAACGGCAATTGGGTGTCGGACGGGTCTGGAATGGTGGCAATCTGTACAACGGGAAGGTTCCCGGTTCAAGAGGTAATACACCCCTCCGCCGAGGGTGTGGCGATTGCCAAGATCAATGGTGTGTTCTATTGCAGCTGCTACGCCCCACCAAGGTGGCCAATAGAACAGTTCTACCAGATGATCGACAGGCTCTCGTCGGACCTCGTGGGCCGGAAACCGGTAGTAATAACGGGAGACTTCAACGCTTGGGCAGTGGAGTGGGGCAGCCGCTGTACAAATAGCAGGGGTCAAGCGCTAATGGAAGCGTTTGCGAAACTCGATACTGTGCTAGCTAATGATGGCTCCGCTAGTACATTCCGTAGAAACGGAGTGGAGGCGTGGATTGATTTGACCTTTGCCAGCCCGAGTCTGGCTCCAGGCATGGAATGGAGGGTAGACGAAGGCTACACCCATAGCGATCATCTAGCAATCCGCTTTAAGATCAACTATGGTGTGCAGCATCCGAGGGCGGGAGATCCCTGTCAGGTACGCGGGTGGAAGTCCAATCACTTCGACAGCGAAGCTTTCACCGCGGCCCTGGGACTGGAGGCCAACACCGACAGTCTAAGCGGGGATGCGCTGGTAGCTGTTCTATCACGCGCGTGCGACGCCACTATGCCGAGAAAAACACTGCCAAGAAACGGTAGATGCCCGGTATACTGGTGGAGTGCCGAGATTGCAGCTCTACGGTCAGCCTGTCTCAGAGCTAGACGTAGGATGCAAAGAGCTCGCACCGAGGATGCAAGAGAGAACCGCCGTGAAGCGTTTCGAGCTGCGAAATTAGCCCTTAACAAGGCTATTAAAAGCAGCAAGAGAGCGTGTTTCGACAACCTGTGTGAGAGTGCCAACGCGAATCCGTGGGGTGACGCCTACCGGATTGTGATGGCCAAGACCAAAGGGGGCTCCTCACCCCCAGAACGGTCTCCGGACCGGTTGGCAACGATTATCGAAGTACTCTTCCCGTCTCGAGCCACAAGCCCCTGGCCACCTGCACTACGAGACAGTGCGGGCACGGTCGAAATGGTGGCTCCAGTGACGAATGAAGAACTACTCGCAGTGGCTAAATCCCTAGCAATGAACAAAGCTCCAGGGCCGGATGGAGTTCCAAACAACGCTCTCAAGGCAGCGATCATAGCGAACCCGAACATGTTCAGGCTAGCTATGCAGAGATGCCTTGACGAGTGCCGTTTCCCCGATAGATGGAAAAGGCAGAAACTGGTGCTGTTGCCGAAGCCCGGGAAGCCGCCAGGCGACCCATCGGCGTACAGACCAATCTGTCTGATAGACACGACTGGCAAACTGCTTGAGAGGATCATCCTCAACAGGCTCACCCCGTACGCGGAAGGTACGGACGGTCTGTCAAGCAACGAGTTTGGCTTTCGGAAGGGTAAGTCCACAGTGGACGCTCTCAACTCAGTGATAAATACTGCCGAGATAGCGATCCAACGAAAAAGGCGAGGTATTCGATACTGTGCGTTAGTGACACTTGACGTGAAGAACGCATTCAACAGCGTAAGCTGGGATGCCATCGCGCTCTCGTTACACCGGCTTAGCCTACCGGTGGGTCTGTACCGGATCCTGGAAAGTTACTTCCAAAACCGCGTACTGCTATACGAGACCGATGCCGGTCAGAAAAGGGTTCCGATTACCGCCGGAGTCCCGCAGGGCTCGATCCTAGGCCCGGTGCTATGGAACCTCATGTATGACGGGGTTCTGAGACTGAAGTTCCCTCCTGGGGTCAAGATCGTCGGCTTTGCCGACGACGTAACCTTGGAGGTCTACGGGGAGTCAATTCCTGAGGTAGAACTAACCGCAGAACACGCGATTAGCACGGTGGAGGAATGGATGAGCGCGAGAGGCCTGGAGCTCGCTCATCATAAGACGGAGGTAGTTATCGTCAACAACCGCAAGTCGGCACAACATGCAGTTATCCATGTGGGAGAAGCCGCGATCACTTCACAGCGAAGTCTGAAGTCTCTCGGAGTCATTATAGACGACAAGCTGACCTTCGGCAGCCATGTCGACTATACGTGCAAGAGAGCGTCGACTGCTGTTGCGGCACTATCAAGAATGATGTCCAACAGCTCAAAGGTGTGCGCCAGTAGACGTAGGTCTTCTCCATTGTAAAAAAAAAAAGAGCTTCCTGCAGGATACACCCTCTTGTGTTGGTTACTCTACTGCCCCATTCCACAGCCCAGGCGTTGAAGTCACCACCAATGACTATCGGCTTCCGATCGATCAACTGCTTGGTTAACTGCTCCAGCATTAGGCTGAACTGCTCTACTGTCCACCTTGGGGGGGCGTAGCAGCTACATACGAAGATGCCGTTGATTTTGGCTATCACGAAACCCTCGTATGAACGTTCTACCACTTCTTGGATGGGGAATCTTCCCATTACTTGTATCACAGCGGTTCCTGATCTATCCGCCACCCAATTACCGTTATTAGGGGGGACTTGATAAGGCTCTGCGATCAAAGCGACATCGCACATAGTTTCTGTCGTAGACTGCCACAACAGTTGCTGTGCGGTATCACAGTGATTCAGGTTTATCTGGGTCACCTCCATCACCGTTGGCCTGCAGTCGCCTTCTTGTAGGCTGGGCATTTAAAGCCACCCGTCTGATGGTCGTTTTCTTCCGCTGCGGTGCAAAGGAAGCACTTCGGCCTCTGCGTGCAATCTCTCGCAAGATGGCCCGTCTCTCCGCATTTCCAGCACATCCCGGATCTGTCCGGGCATTTGCAAGCCCCTGCTAAATGTCCAAAGCCTAAACATTTGAAGCATTTCTCCGCTTGTTTATTTACTCGTGGGGCGGCTCTCAGTAGGCATCTCGACCATCCAACTGTAACTTTACCTACCTCCAGCGCCTTGTCTGCAGCGGTTATCGGTAAACGAATCACCGCTGTCTGCGTTCCTCCGTATCCCTTCCTTAACCGGATCGTCATGTGCACCTCGCCCAGTTTGCACTGCTGCTTTATAGCACCTCTCAGCTCGTCTTCCGTCGTTATTTCGTCGAGGTCCTTGCACACAATTACCATCTCCGGGCTTAAGGCTTTAACTTCTGCCTTTCCACCCATTGATTTAGTTATAGTCTCCTGCAAGGCAGAGCTACTAGTCGTTGTATTCTTCTTAAGCTCGAGGAGCATCTCATTTTTTTGGGTACGCCTGACTCTTAACACGTTTTCCCCCAAATCTTTCAGCTCCGGGTCCTCTCTGACCTTTTTGAGCAGTGCTGCATAAGTAGTCTCGTCATTTGCTTTGACGAGCACGGCTTCTCCCTTAGGCGCCTTCTGACGAGCCGAGGGTTCTGATTTGCTCTTCTGCTCCCCTTTTCGCTCCTCCTTCCTTTTTTGCTGTTACCCCGCGTTTCTCCTTCCGACCTACAACGGTACTCCAGCTTTCACCCTGTAAGGTGGCGTCCTCTCCTTCGGCAGCAACAGCGTCCTCGAGCGTCTGCCTCTTTGACCCGCCTGGTCTTTTGTCTCCTGGCGAGGATCTTGTCCTCTTTGGAGTTATGGGAACTGGCGTGTTCTCCACTCCAATCTACCTCTCCTTACCCTGTTTCGGAGGGGCTAGGAGGATAGTGGCCTTAGCCGACGTCGATGCTCGCTCAGCTGAATCTTCCCTCTGCGTTGCCGTATCGTACTCTTCCACGGCAGGCAGTAGCGCCTTCCGGATTTTGATGACCAAAGACATTTGTGGACATTGTTTCTCGTGTCCACGAACTTGTGGAGCTCCTCCACCAAGTGCCTCGCTACCACGACCTTTGGCGTTTGTGGGGTGTAGCTCATTCCGCTCTGCTCCGGCTGTTTTTGTTGCTGCTGTTGCTGTTGCTTCGGCTAGGCCCCTAGACTCCTGTCCCTGCTGCTGTATGTATGTATGTATGTATGTATGTATGTATGTATGTATGTATGTATGTATGTATGTATGTATGTATGTATGTATGTATGTTTTTTTTTTCTTTTTTTTTTAGAGAGCCGTAAAAAATTTTTCAGAAAAACCCTGAGTGAGGAAAAATGTACAAAAACCGCATTGTCAGGGAACGGGTTTGGGCTGCCATCACCCGACCCGCTAAAAACCACTGCTCTTGCCCAGAACCTGATTCCTCCCCGGCACTACCTTACGGCATTACTTCGGGGAGGGGTTTTTATGTGCATAGCACACACTCTAATTCAACTACTTACTAGTTCGTTTCTTCCGTAGGGTGACAGCCCCACTCCTCTACACACCACCATTTCTCTACCATCCACACAGACTGGCAAGCTCTGCATGGCAGTCGGAAAGCTGGCTGTGAGTCGAGGCTTAGTACTCCTCCCCTACGAGTACAGTCTGAGCGGCAAACTTCTGACTGTCTAATTCACCGAGCCCTTCGGCTCGCTTGTGCCGATTAGCACCGCAATTCCCTTCTCGCACCATTCAACGCCGTTTACTCTTTGAGCACCAGACTTGTTCGCGAACTACTCGGTCTAGTCCCCGACGATGGACCTAGCCTACTCCGACGGAGAATTCCCCGGCGAGAGAAGTTCTCCCGAAACCGAGCCAACCAACCAGATGTCGAGGTCAGTTCGGCGATTCCGGTGGAGCAGAGCGTCCGGTTCGCTGATGCCCCGACGACCTGCGACTGGTGGTATTTCGTCGCGGTCTACTCAGTCTAGTCCCCGGCGGTGGATCTAGCTTACGCCGACGGAGAGTTCCCCGGCGAAGGAGGCTCCCCCGGTACCGATTCTTCTTTTGTTTTAGCACCACAATTTCATGAGCCCTTTGGCTTTCTCTCGTTCCGTTTCGCCCGATCTACTCGATCTAGTCCCCGGCGGTGGATCTAGCCTACTCAACGGGCCATACAGTAGGTGCTGAGGTCTATCCGGCGATTCCGGTTGGAGCGTAACTTCCGGTTCACCGGCGCCCCAGCGACCCACTGCTAGCTCTGCGACGCGGTCTACTCGGTCCAATCCCCGGCGGTGGATATAGCCTACTCACGAGCTACCCGGAAGGATGTCGAGGTCGGTTCAGCGATTCCGGTGAAGCTTGACGTCCGGTTCCCAGGCGCCCCGACGACCCAACTCGGTGCTACATCACGCACTACTCAACTGGTCCCCGGCGGTGGACCTAGTCTACACAGTTGGAGAGTTCCCCGGCGGCGGAATTTTTCTCGAAACCCGATTTGCGGTTTCTTGTTGGTCTCTACGCCACTTCCTCTGCAACTTGGAGAGTATGCTCGAGACCACTCTGTTGACAGCGTCCCAGGTATGTTCGTCACGGCACATCTCTTCGACGATATTGTCCACTGTCATACCAGGTATACCCCTACGAACTTCTTCGAATCTAGGGCATTCGAAGACCACGTGTTCCGGTGTCTCCTGCACGGTCGCACAACCCGGGCAAAGGGGTGACGAAGCATGTCCAAACCGATGCAAGTACTTCCGGAAGCATCCGTGCCCGAACAAAAACTGCGTCAAATGGAAGTTCACCTCTCCATGCTTCCTATGTACCCAGGCCGATACATTTGGGATGAGTCGGTGGGTCCACCTTCCTTTCTCCGCGTTGTCCCACTCCTGTTGCCATTTAGCCAATGAGTCCGCTCGAACCTGTCTCCTAGCGTTACGTGCATTTCTCCGCTGATAGCAATCCACGTCCTCCGCCAGGGTAATGCAGGTGGGGATCATCCCGGCGATAACGCATACTGCCTCCGACGATATTGTTCTGTAGGCACTCGCGACTCGTACGGCCATCAGTCGGAATGTCCTGTTTAGCTTTTCACGGTTTCGCTTGGTTTTCAGCGCAGCACTCCAGGCAGGAACCCCATATCGGAGCATCGATGACGAAACAGTAGATAGCAGACGTCTCGTGCTGCTTCTCGGACCGCCGACGCTTGGCATGATTCTCGCTATTGCGTTCGTTGCCTTCGCCGACTTTTCACAGGCGTAATCAACGTGGTTGTTGAAGCTCAACCGGTCGTCGATTATAACTCCCAATTGCTTCAATGCACGTTTCGATGCAATCACGTGCCCTCCGACGTCGATCTGCATCCGTTGGACCGATCTGCAGTTACTGACCAACAACACCTCCGTCTTGTGGTGAGCTATTTGCAGCTTGACCTCGTTCATCCAGCTCTCGATCGCGTCTATTGTCTCCGTCACCGACACCTCCACTTCTTCAAGTGTCTCACCCATCACCGTTAGTGACACGTCGTCCGCGAAACCTACGATTTTCACTTTCCTAGGCAGCTGCAGCATTAAGACCCCATCGTACATCCCGTTCCAAAGGGTTGGACCGAGAATGGAGTCCTGAGGAACGCCCGCTGTGACACGCAATGACTTCTGTCCTTCGCTCGTCTCGTACAGTAGCACTCTGCTCTGAAAGTAGCTCTTCAGGATAGATAGACGGGAACCCTCATTCTATGCAGCGCTGCAGCGATGGCTTCCCAGCTGGCACTGTTGAACGCGTTATTCACATCTATCGTGACCACAGCGCAGTATCGATCTCCTCTTCGCTTCTGTTTAGATGACTTCTCGGCACTCTCGAGCATAATCCGAATTGCATCCACTGTCGATGCTCCTTTGCGGAAACCAAACTGCATCTTGGACAGTCCGCGCTCACCTTCCGTGAATTTCGTCAACCTGTTAAGAATGATCCTTTCCAGGAGTTTTCCGAGTGTATCCAGCAGGCATATGGGTCTGTACGAGGTCGGATCGCCAGGTGGCTTCCCTGGCTTCGGCAGCAACACCAGCTTCTGGATCTTCCACATTTCGGGGAAGTTGCCTTCATTTAGGCACTTCTGCATCACTATCCTGAACATGTCCGGATATGCCAGGATCGCAGCTTCAGTACCACGTTTGGTATTCCATCCGGACCAGGGGCTTTCTTTGGTTTTAGGCGCTTCGATGCTTCTGCTAGCTCGTCGTTAGTCACTTGCCGATCCATGTTTGTTCCTTCTTCCTCGCCGTGCGGTGACGGTGGCCATATAGTTGGATCGTGCTTCGGGAAAAGACCCTCGAAGATTATCTTCAGCTTACTCGGACACATTTCGGCTGGCGTCGTCGGACCCTTCATTTTCGCCATCACGACTCGGTATGCGTCACCTCAGGGATTGCCGTCTACTTCTCGGCATAGCTCCTTGTGGCACTCTGACTTGCTAAGTCTGATCTCCCGTTTTAGAGCGGCCCTAGCTTCCCGAAACGATGCCTTATGCTCTTCTCTATCTGGTTCCGACCTTGCTCTTTGGGCCCGCCTTCTGGCTCTGAGACAAGCAGCGCGTAACGTACTAAGCGTCTCGTTCCACCAGTAAGCTGGACGCCGTTTGTTGCGTGGTTCCAGTTTTCGCGGCATTGTGGCGTCACAAGCCGCCACAATCCTTCTTGTTAGGTCAGCCGCATCCACGTTCTCGGTCCCGCCGTTCGGCCGAAGTGCCTCAACAAAGAGGTCTTTGTTGAAGGCTTTCGTCTTCCACTTTCGTTCGCCGGTCACCCTTCTCTGTACTGCCGCGGGGTTCCGTTGGCCGATACGGTAGCGAATCTCCTGGTGGTCACTATGCGTATACGTTTCGCATACTCTCCAATCCATGTTCGCCTTCAATGAGGGACTACAGAATGTGACGTCTATGATAGACTCCCTCCCGTCTCTCCGAAATGTACTAACAGAGCCTTCATTGCACAATCGTACGTCTAACTTCGCTAGAGCTTCCTGCAGGATACACCCTCTTGTGTTGGTTACTCTACTGCCCCATTCCACAGCCCAGGCGTTGAAGTCACCACCAATGACTACCGGCTTCCGATCGATCAACTGCTCGGTTAACTGCTCCAGCATTAGGCTGAACTGCTCTACTGTCCACCTTGGGGGAGCGTAACAGCTACATACGAAGATGCCGTTGATTTTGGCTATCACGAAACCCTCATAGGAACGTTCTACCACTTCTTGGATAGGGAATCTTCCCATTACTTGTATCGCTGCGGTTCCTGATCTATCCGCCACCCAGTTACCGTTATTAGGGGGGACTTGATAAGGCTCTGCGATCAAAGCGACATCGCACATAGTTTCTGTCATAGACTGCCACAACAGTTGCTGTGCGGTATCACAGTGATTCAGGTTTATCTGGGTCATCTCCATCACCGTTGGCCTGCAGTCGCCTTCTTGTACGCTGGGCATTTAAAGCCACCCGTCTGATGGTCGTTTCCTTCCGCTGGGATGCAAAGCTAGCACTTCGGCCTCTGCGTGCAGTCTCTCGCAAGATGGCCCGTCTCTCCGCATTTCCAGCACATCCCGGATCTGTCCGGGCCTTTGCAAGCCCCTGCCAAATGTCCAAAGCCTAAACATTTGAAGCATTTCTCTGCTTGTTTGTTTACTCGTGGGGCGGCTCTCAGTAGGCATCTCGACCATCCAACTGTAACCTTACCTACCTCCAGTGCCTTGTCTGCAGCGGTTACCTGTAAACGTATCATCGCTATCTGCGTTCCTCCGTATCCCTTCCTTAACCGGATCGTCATGTGCACCTCGCCCAGTTTGCACTGCTGCTTTATAGCACCTCTCAGCTCGTCTTCCGTCGTTATTTCGTCGAGGTCTTTGCACACGATTACCATCTCCGGGCTTAAGGCTTTAACTTCTGCCTTTCCACCCATTGATTTAGTTATAGTCTCCTGCAAGGCAGAGCTACTAGTCGTAGTATTCTTCTTAAGCTCGAGGAGCATCTCATTTTTTTGGGTACGCCTGACTCTTAACACGTTTTCCCCCAAATCTTTCAACTCCGGGTCCTCTCTGACCTTTTTGAGCAGTGCTGCGTACGCAGTCTCGTCATTTGCTTTGAGGAGCATGGCTTCTTCCTTAGGCGCCTTCTGACGAGCCGAGGGTTCTGATTTCCTCTTCTGCTCCCCTTTTCGCTCCTCCTTCTTTTTTTGCTGTTTCCCGCGTTTCTCCTTCCGACCTACAACGGTGCTCCAGCTTTCACCCTGTAAGGCGGCTTCCTTTTCTTCGGCAGCAACAGCATCCTCGAGCGTCTGCCTCTTTGACCCGCCTGGTCTTTCTTCTCCTGGCGAGGATCTTGTCCTCTTTGGAGTTATGGGAACTGGCGTGTTCTCCACTCCAATCTGCCTCTCCTTACCCTGTTTCGGAGGGGCTAGGAGGATAGTGGCCTTAGCCGACGCGGATGCTCGCTCAGCTGAATCTTCCCTCTGCGTTGCCGTATCGTACTCTTTCACGGCAGACAGTAGCGCCTTCCGGATTTTGATGACCATCTCCTTAATGTCTTTGTGGACATTGTTTCTCATGTCCACGAACTTGTGGAGCTCCTCCACCAAGTGCCTCGCTACCACTACCTTTGGCGTTTGTGGGGTGTAGCTCATTCCGCTCTGCTCCGGCTGTTTTTGTTGCTGCTGTTGCTGTTGCTTCGGCTTCCCCTACTCCTGCTCTTGCTGGGTGACTTCAGCTACTATTGGTGGTGGTGACCTCACCAACCCACCTCTGGCAAACGGATTTGCCGTGCCTGCTCCATTTATATCGGTTGCTTGTTGTTTCTCCATTTTATTTTATTGGGTCCCAACTCCGGGCCGCTATCTCCACTCGCTGCACATAGTCGCCTCTCGCGATCCCATGATTATCTATGCTGCCGAAAAGCAGCAGTGAGGTCATGCAAGGGTTGATACCATCCCTCATGGGGAGTAGTGTTCAGAGCCGGATCGGCGTAAATCGGGAATGCTTCAACCGAACCTAGTACCACCAACCAAATGATGGCGAGTTTCGAACGTACCCGGAGACCTGCCAGGGTTTTGTTGGAACGGAGGCAGCCATGCTGTTAGCCCACTCGCCATTTCAAGTCGGTGTCATCCTTCCTTACTCAGGGAGTAGAACAGCCTGTCAGCCCGAAGTCGCCATCCTTTTCGTCATCCGTGTCCTGTCCGTTGCCGTTCGCCATGGCCAGTATACCATAATCAAGATGTTACTGGCGTCGATCCTGATGTGCCGGTTGGCACTCCGGTTGGGCTAGAGTGCTTTTATTGCCCAGATCTTAGATTATTGGAATCTTAGGATCTTAGCAGAAGCGGCACAGACTCGCTTCGTCGGAGCTGCTTTCGGAGTTATGGCTTTTTTTAGAGGTTTAGAAGAGCCCAATCTTAGCCCCACCATATCCTAGCAAAACTCCCCAACTCGCAGAAGGGCTGTGGGGGGGGGGGTTCGTTAGGCCCCTAGACTCCTGTCCTTCCTGTCCCTTCTGCCCCCTGTATGTATGTATGTATGTATGTATGTATGTATGTATGTATGTATGTATGTATGTATGTATTTATGTATGTATGTATGTATGTATGTGTGTGTGTATGTATGTATGTATGTATGTATGTATGTGTGTGTATGTGCGGATTTGTTAACAAAATGTTCACATCGGTTTCTCAGAGATGGCTGAACCGATTTTTACAAACTATGATTCAAATGAAAGGTATAATATTCCCATAGGTTGCTGTTGAATTTCATTTTCAACCGACATCTTGTTCCGGATTACGAGTTGAAGAGTATGGTTACAAAACAAAATTTGTTGATTTGTCCACATCGGTTTCTCGGAATTTTCTGAACCGATTTTGACAAACTTGATATTAAATGAAAGGTCCATCAGCTGCTGTTGAATTTTGTGTGGATCCGAGTTCTGTTTCCTGAATTACAGGGCGATACGTACGATCACGCAGCAAATCCCGATTCTAACGAATTCTGCGATGAATGTAAAAAGGTGATTTTTTTCCAAAATGTAAATACAACTGTTGTAGATCTAGGTCACCAACAGTCATTCAAAGTCTCTTTGGCCATATTGGCCACCATCGACGGATCCGGAAGCATCCAAATTCAGAATAACGGTTATATTGGTTTCTCGAAAATGGCTAGATTTGATCAACTTAGTCTTAAATGAAAGGTGTTGCGTCCCCGGAAACTGATATTAAATTCCATCTCCATCCGACTTCCGGCTCCGGAGTTACGAGTTGTGGAGTGCGATCACATAGAAAACTCCGATTCAAACCGATACCGCGATGAATGCAAAAAGGTGCTCTTATATATACTTACCAAGTGTAATAAGAATGAAAGACGTTTCCATAATGTTATATTGTAAAACCAGCTATTAAATCATAGTTTGTAGAAATGAGAAAGGCACAATTGCACCTCTAGGTGGATTAAAACAGGTTTTTACATATTGTAAACACATGAAAGATCCACGTCTCCGTTAAGCTACCGCTATGAGCCGCGTCAAATAAACGAAATAAAAAAATATTGTTCTCAAACGCTATGGAATTGACGAAGAAAAGCGATTTTACTGCAAGAAAATATCGGAATGAAAAACAATTCACCATGTTGTCTAATTTACTCATTTTCTTTAACTTGAATTTGTTGTTTTTTAACATTGACGTGTAACGCAGATCAGAACGCAGCCGTATAAATGACAGCATCGTTTCATTAAAGCTTACCAAATATTTTAGGCCGGTTTAAAAGTTAGTCCGGTTTTAATACTGTTGGTACGCTTTTGTGCTTACGGTTAATGTTATTGTTTACTGGTGAAGATACAGAATTGATTATTAACAAGCACAAATTTAAGACAAGCTAATAAAAGGGATTTTTGCATGATGTGTAAATATTTGTTTACATTATGATTCACTAGTAAAGGTACAGGTATTACAAGCGCAAACTTAATACAAATTAATAAAAGGAATTTTCTAATTGAATTCTTTTTGCCTTTCTCAATAGAAAGGTATTGCAATTGCTCTGAAAACCGACTTTTTAACGGAGGAACGGAGGGCCGAGTGACATATACCATTCGATTCAGTTCGTCGAGTTCGGCAAATGTCTGTGTGTGTGTATGTATGTGTGTGTGTATGTATGTGTGTGTGTATGTGCGTCTGTGTGTGTGTACGCGAACACAATCTCACTCACTTTTCTCAGAGATGGATGAACCGATTTTTACAAACTTAGTCCCAAATGAAAGGTGCAACGTTCCCATAGGCTGCTATTGAATTTCTAATGGATCCGACTTCCGGTTCCGGAATTACAGGGTGATGAGTACGATCACGCAGAAAACGTCGATTTTAAGAAATTCTGCAATGAATGTATAATGGTGAAAATTTTTCCAAAATGTGACCACAACTGCTTCGATTTGTAGTACTAGGTCATTAACAGCCATTCAAAGTCTCTTTGGTCACATTGGCCACCATCATCGGTTCCGGAAGCCCCGGCGGAAGTATCCAAATTCAGAGTAACAGTCACATCGGTTTCTCGGAGATGGCTAGACCGATTCGACTAAACTTAACCTCAAATGAAAGGTATTGCGTCCCCGTAAATGGCTATTAAATTTTATCCCCAACCGACTTCCGGTTCCGGAGTTACGGGTTGTGGCGTGCGATCACATAGCAAATTGTGATTCAAACCGATACCCCGATGGAAGCAAAAAAGGTAAAAATTTCGCTAAAATGTCTCTCAAATAACTTAACTTTGCAGTTCTAGGTCACCGACGGCCAAACAAACTTTCGTTGACTACATTGACCACCATAGACGGTTCCGGAAGTGCCCGGGAAAAGCGGCCATCTTTCATAACTAGCAAACTCATATCAGTTTCTCGGAAATGGTTGGGCCGATTTTCACAAACTTAGTCCCAAATGATAGCTATATTATCCCCACAGATGTCTGTAACATTTCGCACGGACCGCTTGTATGGTTCCGGAAATATAGACTGAACGGTCCGGTCACACATGAAATTCCCATATAAGCCGGAACTCAAAATTTTTTTCAAAGGGGGGACCCCATGAAATTTCAGAAATCGAATTCGTATTTTTGATGCCAAACATCTTTAAAATGCATGAAACGTCGAGATTTTATGTTATCACGATTTTTTTTTTTTTTTGGAAATCGACTTTTTGGGACTTTGCCGATTTTGCACCTTTTTGCCTTTCTCAATAGAAAGGTATTGCAATTGCTCTGAAAACCGACTTTTTAACGGAGGCCCGGAGGGCCGAGTGACATATACCATTCGATTCAGTTCGTCGAGTTCGGCAAATGTCTGTGTGTGTATGTATGTGTGTGTGTATGTATGTGTGTGTGTATGTGCGTATGTGTGTGTGTACGCGAACACAATCTCACTCACTTTTCTCAGAGATGGATGAACCGATTTTTACAAACTTAGTCCCAAATGAAAGGTGCAACGTTCCCATAGGCTGCTATTGAATTTCTAATGGATCCGACTTCCGGTTCCGGAATTACAGGGTGATGAGTACGATCACGCAGAAAACGTCGATTTTAAGAAATTCTGCAATGAATGTATAATGGTGAAAATTTTTCCAAAATGTGACCACAACTGCTTCGATTTGTAGTACTAGGTCATTAACAGCCATTCAAAGTCTCTTTGGTCACATTGGCCACCATCATCGGTTCCGGAAGCCCCGGCGGAAGTATCCAAATTCAGAGTAACAGTCACATCGGTTTCTCGGAGATGGCTAGACCGATTCGACTAAACTTGACCTCAAATGAAAGGTATTGCGTCCCCGTAAATGGCTATTAAATTTTATCCCCAACCGACTTCCGGTTCCGGAGTTACGGGTTGTGGCGTGCGATCACATAGCAAATTGTGATTCAAACCGATACCCCGATGGAAGCAAAAAAGGTAAAAATTTCGCTAAAATGTCTCTCAAATAACTTAACTTTGCAGTTCTAGGTCACCGACGGCCAAACAAACTTTCGTTGACTACATTGACCACCATAGACGGTTCCGGAAGTGCCCGGGAAAAGCGGCCATCTTTCATAACTAGCAAACTCATATCAGTTTCTCGGAAATGGTTGGGCCGATTTTCACAAACTTAGTCCCAAATGATAGCTATATTATCCCCACAGATGTCTGTAACATTTCGCACGGACCGCTTGTATGGTTCCGGAAATATAGACTGAACGGTCCGGTCACACATGAAATTCCCATATAAGCCGGAACTCAAAATTTTTTTCAAAGGGGGGACCCCATGAAATTTCAGAAATCGAATTCGTATTTTTGATGCCAAACATCTTTAAAATGCATGAAACGTCGAGATTTTATGTTATCACGATTTTTTTTTTTTTGGAAATCGACTTTTTGGGACTGCCGATTTTGCACCTTTTTGCCTTTCTCAATAGAAAGGTATTGCAATTGCTCTGAAAACCGACTTTTTAACGGAGGCCCGGAGGGCCGAGTGACATATACCATTCGATTCAGTTCGTCGAGTTCGGCAAATGTCTGTGTGTGTATGTATGTGTGTGTGTATGTATGTGTGTGTGTATGTGCGTCTGTGTGTGTGTACGCGAACACAATCTCACTCACTTTTCTCAGAGATGGATGAACCGATTTTTACAAACTTAGTCCCAAATGAAAGGTGCAACGTTCCCATAGGCTGCTATTGAATTTCTAATGGATCCGACTTCCGGTTCCGGAATTACAGGGTGATGAGTACGATCACGCAGAAAACGTCGATTTTAAGAAATTCTGCAATGAATGTATAATGGTGAAATTTTTTCCAAAATGTGACCACAACTGCTTCGATTTGTAGTACTAGGTCATTAACAGCCATTCAAAGTCTCTTTGGTCACATTGGCCACCATCATCGGTTCCGGAAGCCCCGGCGGAAGTATCCAAATTCAGAGTAACAGTCACATCGGTTTCTCGGAGATGGCTAGACCGATTCGACTAAACTTGACCTCAAATGAAAGGTATTGCGTCCCCGTAAATGGCTATTAAATTTTATCCCCAACCGACTTCCGGTTCCGGAGTTACGGGTTGTGGCGTGCGATCACATAGCAAATTGTGATTCAAACCGATACCCCGATGGAAGCAAAAAAGGTAAAAATTTCGCTAAAATGTCTCTCAAATAACTTAACTTTGCAGTTCTAGGTCACCGACGGCCAAACAAACTTTCGTTGACTACATTGACCACCATAGACGGTTCCGGAAGTGCCCGGGAAAAGCGGCCATCTTTCATAACTAGCAAACTCATATCAGTTTCTCGGAAATGGTTGGGCCGATTTTCACAAACTTAGTCCCAAATGATAGCTATATTATCCCCACAGATGTCTGTAACATTTCGCACGGACCGCTTGTATGGTTCCGGAAATATAGACTGAACGGTCCGGTCACACATGAAATTCCCATATAAGCCGGAACTCAAAATTTTTTTCAAAGGGGGGACCCCATGAAATTTCAGAAATCGAATTCGTATTTTTGATGCCAAACATCTTTAAAATGCATGAAACGTCGAGATTTTATGTTATCACGATTTTTTTTTTTTGGAAATCGACTTTTTGGGACTTTGCCGATTTTGCACCTTTTTGCCTTTCTCAATAGAAAGGTATTGCAATTGCTCTGAAAACCGACTTTTTAACGGAGGCCCGGAGGGCCGAGTGACATATACCATTCGATTCAGTTCGTCGAGTTCGGCAAATGTCTGTGTGTGTATGTATGTGTGTGTGTATGTATGTGTGTGTGTGTATGTGCGTATGTGTGTGTGTACGCGAACACAATCTCACTCACTTTTCTCAGAGATGGATGAACCGATTTTTACAAACTTAGTCCCAAATGAAAGGTGCAACGTTCCCATAGGCTGCTATTGAATTTCTAATGGATCCGACTTCCGGTTCCGGAATTACAGGGTGATGAGTACGATCACGCAGAAAACGTCGATTTTAAGAAATTCTGCAATGAATGTATAATGGTGAAATTTTTTCCAAAATGTGACCACAACTGCTTCGATTTGTAGTACTAGGTCATTAACAGCCATTCAAAGTCTCTTTGGTCACATTGGCCACCATCATCGGTTCCGGAAGCCCCGGCGGAAGTATCCAAATTCAGAGTAACAGTCACATCGGTTTCTCGGAGATGGCTAGACCGATTCGACTAAACTTGACCTCAAATGAAAGGTATTGCGTCCCCGTAAATGGCTATTAAATTTTATCCCCAACCGACTTCCGGTTCCGGAGTTACGGGTTGTGGCGTGCGATCACATAGCAAATTGTGATTCAAACCGATACCCCGATGGAAGCAAAAAAGGTAAAAATTTCGCTAAAATGTCTCTCAAATAACTTAACTTTGCAGTTCTAGGTCACCGACGGCCAAACAAACTTTCGTTGACTACATTGACCACCATAGACGGTTCCGGAAGTGCCCGGGAAAAGCGGCCATCTTTCATAACTAGCAAACTCATATCAGTTTCTCGGAAATGGTTGGGCCGATTTTCACAAACTTAGTCCCAAATGATAGCTATATTATCCCCACAGATGTCTATAACATTTCGCACGGACCGCTTGTATGGTTCCGGAAATATAGACTGAACGGTCCGGTCACACATGAAATTCCCATATAAGCCGGAACTCAAAATTTTTTTCAAAGGGGGGACCCCATGAAATTTCAGAAATCGAATTCGTATTTTTGATGCCAAACATCTTTAAAATGCATGAAACGTCGAGATTTTATGTTATCACGATTTTTTTTTTTTTTTGGAAATCGACTTTTTGGGACTTTGTCGATTTTGCACCTTTTTGCCTTTCTCAATAGAAAGGTATTGCAATTGCTCTGAAAACCGACTTTTTAACGGAGGCCCGGAGGGCCGAGTGACATATACCATTCGATTCAGTTCGTCGAGTTCGGCAAATGTCTGTGTGTGTGTATGTATGTGTGTGTGTATGTATGTGTGTGTATGTGCGTCTGTGTGTGTGTACGCGAACACAATCTCACTCACTTTTCTCAGAGATGGATGAACCGATTTTTACAAACTTAGTCCCAAATGAAAGGTGCAACGTTCCCATAGGCTGCTATTGAATTTCTAATGGATCCGACTTCCGGTTCCGGAATTACAGGGTGATGAGTACGATCACGCAGAAAACGTCGATTTTAAGAAATTCTGCAATGAATGTATAATGGTGAAAATTTTTCCAAAATGTGACCACAACTGCTTCGATTTGTAGTACTAGGTCATTAACAGCCATTCAAAGTCTCTTTGGTCACATTGGCCACCATCATCGGTTCCGGAAGCCCCGGCGGAAGTATCCAAATTCAGAGTAACAGTCACATCGGTTTCTCGGAGATGGCTAGACCGATTCGACTAAACTTGACCTCAAATGAAAGGTATTGCGTCCCCGTAAATGGCTATTAAATTTTATCCCCAACCGACTTCCGGTTCCGGAGTTACGGGTTGTGGCGTGCGATCACATAGCAAATTGTGATTCAAACCGATACCCCGATGGAAGCAAAAAAGGTAAAAATTTCGCTAAAATGTCTCTCAAATAACTTAACTTTGCAGTTCTAGGTCACCGACGGCCAAACAAACTTTCGTTGACTACATTGACCACCATAGACGGTTCCAGAAGTGCCCGGGAAAAGCGGCCATCTTTCATAACTAGCAAACTCATATCAGTTTCTCGAAAATGGTTGGGCCGATTTTCACAAACTTAGTCCCAAATGATAGCTATATTATCCCCACAGATGTCTGTAAAATTTCGCACGGATCGCTTGTATGGTTCCGGAAATATAGACTGAACGGTCCGGTCACACATGAAATTCCCATATAAGCCGGAACTCAAAATTTTTTTTCAAAGGGGGGACCCCATGAAATTTCAGAAATCGAATTCGTATTTTTGATGCCAAACATCTTTAAAATGCATGAAACGTCGAGATTTAATGTTATCTCGAAAATTTTTTTTTTATAAAAATCGACTTTTTGGGACTTTGCCGATTTCGCACCTTTTTTCAGTTCAATATTACCGTGGCTGTTTTTTCTTTTTCAAAATTTTAGAACTCGAATAATGATTTATTTTCCTGTATATAGTTGTCATGTGATGTATGATAATAAAATGTAATATATGCATTTAAAAGTTTTTAATGAGTATAAACAACGCACACATTCTCGTGATTCATGATTGAGAAAGGCACAATTGCACCGCTAGGTGGATTAAAATAGGTTTTTTATTATGTATTCGTCCTAATAACGACGGTTTGCTGATAACTACCCGCATAAATAAATACCATTCCAGAAATCTTCGGAACCATTTGCTAACTATTCATATAATACTCACCATATTGGGAATACTACTGATACATTCCACCTTTATCATTCAAATATTATACTCCCATGCTTATTAAGTAACCATTTCCAATACCTTCCGTGTATCCTATATTGAAGATTTGTATACTACATTATTGTATTTTTGCGCCAGATGTTATATTGATTTGGTGGTCTTTGTTATGCGAGCATCTGTTCACGCTGCTCCAAAAACCTGTAGATTAATATGATCAAAAATACTCGCCCTACTAAATTACGGCGATAGCTCAATTGGATAAAGCGTCAGTCAACTTAGTGTCAACGAAGCTCTCTTCAGAAGATAGCGTGTAACAAGATAAAACTTCATCAATCGATAGAATTGAAAAGTGAATGGGTACATATTTATTTGATGCCCCCCGTGATGTACCTAATATTTATGCATCGCTAGATTTAAAATATGCATGTTACCTTAATCTGTATAGTTCTTGAATGGTATGTTGTCCAAATGTATATGGAAAACAGCTTATTTTGGTATGGTGACTGTTCTTAACGACCAGTTGTTTGTATCGTCGAGCACGGAAAAACGACACTGGTTATGTGCAATATTATACCAGGTAATGGTTGAATTACTGTTGAACGAACCATATTGAAAATGGGTTTTCAACGTTTGATTCAATGGTTGGCATATGGTACATATTTATGCGGTTATGTTTTGTGATATGGTACGAGAATCCTTTGTAACGATTTGAACTTTACCGGCGATTCGCTTCTGCTGCGTACAAACACGAACATTCCCCTTTGTCAAATAAGCACTTTGTGAAACAAGGTGATCTCTGTTGTAATTAACACAGTATTATTCCCGATTTGTACTTATATTTTCGCAATCCAAGGCACTAATATTTGTCTGCACGTTTTCCTCGTTAAGCTCCCGTCTCATCTGTCAAATATCACCTCGTGTGTACGCTTCTCTGGAAATACACAAAACATTAATATGAGATACCCAAAGCATTAAATGTAGGTAATAATGGGTGATACACTGCATCCTTACCTTCCTTTTAATGAATCTTTCAATAACAAAAATAATCTTTGAGCCGCGAAGGCTCAGTCCATATCCTTTTCGACCGGGATTCTGTGGAAACATTGACAGATTGAGCAGGTTCTACATTTTCTATAACTTCGCTTCCAGAGACTGTCCTGTTACGATCCTGGTCATCCAGTAAAGAGTCAGTCGCATCGTTATCATTTCGCGGAATTACTTTGAGGTGGGCTGCACTTCTACGGAACTTCTTGCCCGATGAAGTAGAGCGTATAGTTACATCGGTCCCGTCTTTCCTTAGCACATCGAACTCCTCCGGTGAATAATCGGAATTCAATTTGTTGTCCTTCTTCGGCCTTTTTGCCAAAACTTGATCTCCAATAGCAATGCTGTTTGGCGTTGCGTGACGTCTCTTATCCGCATACTGTTTACCTTTCTCCTTCGCGACTGTGTCCCTATCCTTAACCTCCTCATAATCAGTCGCAGTGCTAGGAACTACTGGTAGTTTTGTACGCATCTTTCTACCAAACATCAATTCCATGGGTGCTTTGCCCGTCGTAGAATGAGCGGCAGCATGATACACCATCAAATTCTTACAAAGCTCAGCCCGCCAGTCTTTCCCAAGGTCTTGTGCTATACGTAGTCTCTTTAAAATTGAACGGTTTTATCGTTCAACCTCGCCGTTCATTTGAGGCCAATACGGTATAGTATTTACTAGCTGTATTCCATATTCCGTACAAAATGCTCGAAACTCATCCGAGCTGAATTGGGGGCCGTTATCAGCACTATCTGTTTCCGGAACACCATATCGAGCAAATACGATTAAGAGCTCTCTAATGGTAGATTCTGTAGTAATACTGTTCATCTCAACCACCTCTAAATATCTGCTGTAATAATCTACGATTACTAACACGTTTTCTCCTTCCGGTAGCGGGCCTAAAAAATCGATAGCGATTTGTTGCCAAGGCTGAGTAGGGAACTCTTTTCGAACCATCGGTTCAGGTGGATTTGGAGCAGACACTAAAATACATCCACGGCAAGTCTTTACAAATTTTTCCACTTGACTGTTCATTTTTGGCCACCAAACATGCGTTCGCAAATGAGCCTTCATGATTCTAATCCCAGGATGCCCTTCATGTGCTAACTGAACTACTCGACCTTGTAGTACTTCCGGTATAACGATGCGATCACCTCTGAGTAAAACATCGTCTACCCTACACAATTCCTTAAATGTGGTTTTGAAAACTAACGGTAGATCATCGCTACATCCAGTTTTGAGGGCATCAAATATATCATGGATCTGTTCGTCATCTCGACTGGCTCTTTTAATATCCTCCCACTTCAGCGCAATCGAGTTAACAGCAGTTGTTGCAATCTCGTGTACCAATAGCTCCTCGGTTTCATCAAACTGCTTAGGTTGCAGAGTTGAAAGTCGCGACAGGACGTCGGCTATATTCAATTGACCAGATATGTATACAATTTTGTACTGAAAACTCTGAAGCCGAAGGACCCACCTTTCAATACGGGCACAAGGCCGCGAGATTGGTGTAAAAAGATAGGTTAGGGCCTTGCAATCAGTTAACAGATTGAAAGTTCTTCCAATCAAGTATGTTTGAAAACGTTCTACTCCCAATACTAAGGCCAAAACTTCATTTTCCGAATGGCAATGCCTTTTTTCGGTATCGGTCAATGATTTAGAAACAAATCCAATTACACGGGACTCGTTTTGATTGTTCGTCTGTATGAGAACTGCTCCCAGGGCATAAGGACCAGCATCTGCTATTAGTGAGGTTCCCTCTTCCAATCTATAAAATCCCAGACAACATGCATTGGCTATTCTCGATTTTATCTCGAGAAAAGCTGATTCCTCAGGTTCTCTCCAACGAAACATTAATATGAGATACCCAAAGCATTAAATGTAGGTAATAATGTGTGATACCCTACAATCTCTTTTATCGATTGTTTGTAAAAATATTTTCATCATTCTTTTTGGTGTGGCTTTCGCTTTCGCTTAGTGGTAGGGTTGCCACATTCATTCATTTTGCAAAAGCCTTCTAGTTTGTATATTATTAATTTGAATAATATTTGCTTATATTATGATTTACTGGTAAAGGTACAGACTTTGTTCCGCCATCGTCGCCTGGAACTGCGAGCAAAATCCTTCCAGTACACACAAACGCTCCTCTTTCGTGGCTCGTATCAAATGAAAGATATCACAGATATCCTACCAGCAGCAGTAGCGATAACCTACCTCGTTCTATCAGCAGAGTAGGTATGGAAATGAAAGAATTTGGCCAGAAAAATTCCTTTTATATCAAGCAATGAAACGTGTAAGACGTTTATGCGTGTCGAGATGAGATTTGTGTAAGGAAAGTGTTGCGCAAATTTATGAAAATTTTATTTGTTTTTCATATTTTGATAACAATTTTTTACTGACAATTTTCTGAGTCGATTGGTCTTCATATCACGAAAATCCATCAACAATTAACCAAACGTAAGTGAAAACTTTGTCTGTTTTCTTACATTTTCCCAATGGATTTACAATAGTACAGATTTTTCAATAGTGTACAGTTGAAATATCAGTTTAAAATCGCAATCAATTTTTAAGTTGGACTTCCCCGAATCGATTGGTATATAAATGACGCAAATCCATCAACAATTAACAGCGCTACAGTCGTTTAAAATTATTCCACATTTTCGTGACGCGGATCGAATTTTAGTTTTACACCTAGTCCTAGCCCCATATAGTGGAGTAAAGCATTTTCAACGCTAAAACGAATCAGTAGACAATAGGTTTGTTCCAGTACACGGAAGTCACTCCCTGTTGCTCCGGAGCAAAAAATTCTTGCTCCTTTTCACTCCGATTCAGCTCCCTGTCAAGGACGACGTCCCTGTACAGCCAGCATCACTGCCATGAAAGGCAAAACATTGATTTTGAACCGAATGATTAGAAGCTGTATTTAGTTACAAAATGTCGATTTTCTGAATGATATGATATTAAATCATCCCACAAGATGCAAAACGTCGTGTGGAATGCTTGAATATCGAGCATAGTGCCGAACATAATTCTTTGGTTGGGGCTTTATAGCTATAACGCCCCATATATGTCGGTCGCTGTCAAACTCCATATGATGGTATAGGGTTGTCAGGAGGCTGCTCCGATTTGCTACCAGAAGAAAAAGAAAAAAAAATATAATACAGGAACGATTTTCTCCCTGTTTGCTCCGGAGTACTTCCAGTTTCTCCTGGTACTGGAACAAACTTAATGTTTACAAACAGTATGACACTTTCTCGGATACACGTGTTTTCCTCAGTGGTGCCAACATTTTGGAAAAGCAAAGGTTATGCAAATTATACATCAGCGCTTTTTGTGGCAGATTGGCCTACACCGAGGAAAAAGCATCTGAGAATTTCATAAGTTGCTACATATGAACCAGCCTTACAACGATTCCATTGGACTCTTAAGCATGTCATAAGCAGACTTATGAATTCATTTATCTTCATTCATGTACTACATGGAAGACCATTTTATTTATTTCATAAGACAGTTTTATGGCCCCACGTCAGTTTATATGTTGTTGAATTTCTTAAGTCATTCTTATGAAACCCGTTTGGAATATAATATTCATTCCATAACCTCATACTTAATTTTTCATGAACGTCACTTTTGTTCATAATTTCAACTTATGAATTCAGTACTGGCAAATATGGCAAACCAGGAACATATAATTTTAAACCAGCAAATATAAGTTGCCGATTTTCTAAACAGTACTCGAAATTTCACGCAAATTAAAACCAAATTGCAACTGAGTATTATTACATCATCTAAGAAATCATTGAGAGGATTAAATAAGTAATGTGATTATGATCTTTGCATCCCAAAAGAATCGGATTTTCATTTATACGAACTTCTTGCATTTGTAATTAGTTGTAAATAAATTTATAATGAGTGGCTGCCGTGTACTTTATTATAATCCAAATAATTTGATATGTACCGTAAACCAGGGTTACTTTGATCACTCGAAACTTTTTTCGTAGATCGCTTATTAAACCACAATAGTCTACCGAATCATTTTAATTTGAAATGATTTTTACTCTATACTTATAAAATACTGATTTGTTATACTTTATGCGTATATTGCTCGGTTTTAGGATACAAAAACTACAAAAAAACGAAATTTGACTTTATCTTATTTTTACGAAGCTTCGTAAAGTGTCTATTTTTTATAAAACAAATAAATCTCAGATTTGAGCAAGAGTAATAAATTACAAGCGAGTTTTTATATTCCTTTAGAGTGTGATGTGCCAAATTTATTCTTAAGAGTTCGCTTATTTTAAATACAATTTTTTTGTGAAACTAGTTGGCAATTATTTCAAATTATTCCGAGTTAAAATTCGCAATATTTTTATTGTTCAATAGTCCAACGTGTTGAAATGGATGAAACTTTTTGTACGTTGATAAAGCACTGAAATAAAACAATTTTAGCAGTTTTAAAGGTTTTCAGAATCTTTTATTCTAGTTGGACACAAATTTTGGTTACTCGTATTTTACAGTATATTGAAATACTTTGTATAATACCAATTAACATCTATTTAACAATGAGTATCGTTTCAGAATTAGTTTAAACAAACATTTGAATGAAAAACATTGACATCAATAACTTAATGTGGGTGAACATGCAAGTTATCAAAATCATCCCGGAATACGAAAACGGACTTCAATTTGAAATTATTTTTGGAAAAATAGCTGGAAGCGGAGAATTTTAGGTAAAACATACATCAGTACGTGGTTCAAAAATATTAAGCTTGAAAAAATGTGTTGAGTCTAAAAATATGTAATGATTACTTCGAAAAGTGATCAATGGCACCCCGGTTTACGGTAACAATCATTATCGTTCAGATATAAATTTCACTGCATAAATCCTTGGAGCACGACGATCCGTTACTCGCTAAGCAAAAAATTTTAACATAATAAAAGAGGCAGTTTTCTCTTTAGTCTTCTGATATGATCTTTATCCATCGATTAACGTTTCACCCAAAATTTTCTCTTTAAATGTATTTTGGTAGTTGATTTGCTGACTTTATTGAAATGTCAGCTATTTTCTAATCATTATATGAATACACAATAATTTCCATAGACGAAAACCTATGACATTCATTCGATGATTGTTATGAAGTTCATACGACTTTTTTATGAAGATTCTTATTCTATATCAGTTTTCTAATAAATTCATTATTCTACAAAATAGTTACCTGAAGTGACCATCTATGACGTTCATTCAGACATTTGTATGATTTTTATAAGGCTGTCTTATGAAAACAATAAGTGAAGGTTTTGGCAAATTTCCCCTCCATATCATAAGACAAACTTTAATAATCTTTATGTCTGAAAGTCATAAGTCGTTTTTCAAAGTAGATTTTGCTCGGTGTACTACTGGCATTTTTTCGAGGACGATAAACATGTTATGTCTGTGTGTCTGTGACGCTATGATACACACGGTAAATCTAGACTACTCTTTTTATGACTATGTTTCACACATTTTTGAGAATATTATTTATACGTCAAAAAGTGATTAGATTTTAGTTACGAACGAAGAGTATGTTTTACGCATTTTCGAGAATGTCAACGACGAAGAAAAATGCGTAAAAAGTATATCTCACAGAGAAAAGAAAATTTACGCTTCGACGTGACGGCCATTCTCAAATAAGCGTTCGCGTTGCTAACAACGAACAATTTTTACTTCCGCAATTTTTTATATCGAAAAAAGTGAAATATGGACGAATTATCCAAAACGTTAGATAGCGATGTATTCGGGAAACTGGCAGGTAATCAATATGTTTTTCAATTGCCAGAAAATATTTAACAAATACTCAAAAAAGGTCTCCCCTGTCCTGTGGGCGGTTGCAATTCTCGCGTCTTAGGATATGTGGATGAATTGAGAACGCATATTAAAGAATTCCACAAAATGAATACTAGTTCGAAGAATGCAATCCCTTTTCGGTGCGGCGATTGTGGTACTATATTTACGTGCTTCAAACGACTGAAGGATCACATAGTGAATCATCATCAGTCTTTGGCACAACCGATAGGAAATCTTCCGGAAGCAATGGAAGCAGAAATAGAAGAGGAAGTAGTTTTCCTGCCGAGCGATGGAATAACGAATCCTCATTATTTGATGGAATCTATTTCACGAGAAGAACTGGTGGAAATCGCATCAGCTTTCATCACTTCAATTCGATCAGATGTTTCCATCACAGAAAAAAAATACAGTGTTTTATGGAACATTCCAATTCCATTTTGGGAGCATATCAGCGGTTTGTTTTCAAGCTCTTGAGGCAATTGTTGGATACTAAATGTCTCAATGTTGACAATGATGTAGTTCAGTTAATTAATGCAATGGCTGTACCAGATTTGTACTCAGATGTAAAGAACCCTGATAGTAATATAAGTTTTCTATCTGGAACTGCTCAGTGTAGTGTTCCAGAATCTGTAGAAATTTTGCTAGGATCTCGAAAGATTGTTCGAGCCACTAGCTATAAACGTTGTACGGATCAAAGAGCCAAGAAAATAGTGCGATCTATCAAGAAGACAGGAACAGTGAAAGATACCATGCATTATATATCGGTGAAGGACACTATTTTCCTTATAATGCAAAATGCTGATGCTAGGAAAATGATTACGACCGAACAAAAATCAGATCGTAATTTGTTAAACGGTTTCAAAGACGGTTCTCTATTTGGTAATGCAGATGGGGATCATCCCGGCGATAACGCATACTGCCTCCGACGATATTGTTCTGTAGGCACTCGCGACTCGTACGGCCATCAGTCGGAATGTCCTGTTTAGCTTTTCACGGTTCCGCTTGGTTTTCAGCGCAGCACTCCAGGCAGGAACCCCATATCGGAGTATCGATGACGAAACAGTAGATAGCAGACGTCTCGTGCTGCTTCTCGGACCGCCGACGTTTGGCATGATTCTCGCTATTGCGTTCGTTGCCTTCGCCGACTTTTCACAGGCGTAATCAACGTGGTTGTTGAAACTCAACCGGTCGTCGATTATAACTCCCAATTGCTTCAATGCACGTTTCGATGCAATCGCGTGCCCTCCGACGTCGATCTGCATCCGTTGGACCGATCTGCAGTTACTGACCAACAACACCTCCGTCTTGTGGTGAGCTATTTGCAGCTTGACCCCGTTCATCCAGCTCTCGATCGCGTCTATTGTCTCCGTCACCGACACCTCCACTTCTTCAAGTGTCTCACCCATCACCGTTAGTGACACGTCGTCCGCGAAACCTACGATTTTCACTTTCCTAGGCAGCTGCAGCGTTAAGACCCCATCGTACATCCCGTTCCAAAGGGTTGGACCGAGAATGGAGCCCTGAGGAACGCCCGCTGTGACACGCAATGACTTCTGTCCTTCGCTCGTCTCGTACAGCAGCACTCTGCTCTGAAAGTAGCTCTTCAGGATCTGGCACAGATAGACGGGAACCCTCATTCTATGCAGCGCTGCAGCGATGGCTTCCCAGCTGGCACTGTTGAACGCGTTCTTCACATCTATCGTGACCACAGCGCAGTATCGATCTCCTCTTCGCTTCTGTTTAGATGACTTCTCGGCACTCTCGAGCACAATCCGAATTGCATCCACTGTCGATGCTCCTTTGCGGAAAACAAACTGCATCTTGGGCAGTCCGCGCTCACCTTCCGTGAATTTCGTCAACCTGTTAAGAATGATCCTTTCCAGGAGTTTTCCGAGTGTATCCAGCAGGCATATGGGTCTGTACGAGGTCGGGTCGCCAGGTGGCTTCCCTGGCTTCGGCAGCAACACCAGCTTCTGGACCTTCCACATTTCGGGGAAGTTGCCTTCATTTAGGCACTTCTGCATCACTATCCTGAACATGTCCGGATATGCCAGGATCGCAGCTTTCAGTACCACGTTTGGTATTCCATCCGGACCAGGGGCTTTCTTTGGTTTTAGGCGCGTCGATGCTTCTACTAGCTCGTCGTTAGTCACTTGCCGATCCATGTTTGTTCCTTCTTCCTCGCCGTGCGGTGACGGTGGCCATATAGTTGGATCGTGCTTCGGAAAAAGACCCTCGACGATTATCTTCAGCTTACTCGGACACATTTCGGCTGGCGTCGTCGGACCCTTCATTTTCGCCATCACGACTCGGTATGCGTCACCCCAGGGATTGGCGTCTACTTCTCGGCATAGCTCCTTGTGGCACTCTGACTTGCTAAGTCTGATCTCCCGTTTTAGAGCGGCCCTAGCTTCCCGAAACGATGCCTTATGCTCTTCTCTATCTGGTTCCGACCTTGCTCTTTGGGCCCGCCTTCTGGCTCTGAGACAATGCCAGCGCGTAACGTACTAAGCGTCTCGTTCCACCAGTAAGCTGGACGCCGTTTGTTGCGTGGTTCCAGTTTTCGCGGCATTGTGGCGTCACAAGCCGCCACAATCCTTCTTGTTAGGTCAGCCGCATCCACATTCTCGGTCCCGCCGTTCGGCCGAAGTGCCTCAACAAAGATGTCTTTGTTGAAGGCTTTCGTCTTCCACTTTCGTTCGCCGGTCACCCTTCTCTGTACTGCCGCGGGGTTCCGTTGGCCGATACGGTAGCGAATCTCCTGGTGGTCACTATGCGTATACGTTTCGCATACTCTCCAATCCATGTTCGCCGTCAATGAGGGACTACAGAATGTGACGTGTATGATAGACTCCCTCCCGTCTCTCCGAAATGTACTAACAGAGCCTTCATTGCACAATCGTACGTCTAACTTCGCTAGAGCTTCCTGCAGGATACACCCTCTTGTGTTGGTTACTCTACTGCCCCATTCCACAGCCCAGGCGTTGAAGTCACCACCAATGACTACCGGCTTCCGATCGATCAACTGCTCGGTTAACTGCTCCAGCATTAGGCTGAACTGCTCTACTGTCCACCTTGGGGGAGCGTAACAGCTACATACGAAGATGCCGTTGATTTTGGCTATCACGAAACCCTCATAGGAACGTTCTACCACTTCTTGGATAGGGAATCTTCCCATTACTTGTATCGCTGCGGTTCCTGATCTATCCGCCACCCAGTTACCGTTATTAGGGGGGACTTGATAAGGCTCTGCGATCAAAGCGACATCGCACATAGTTTCTGTCGTAGACTGCCACAACAGTTGCTGTGCGGTATCACAGTGATTCAGGTTTATCTGGGTCATCTCCATCACCGTTGGCCTGCAGTCGCCTTCTTGTACGCTGGGCATTTAAAGCCACCCGTCTGATGGTCGTTTCCTTCCGCTGGGGTGCAAAGCAAGCACTTCGGCCTCTGCGTGCAGTCTCTCGCAAGATGGCCCGTCTCTCCGCATTTCCAGCACATCCCGGATCTGTCCGGGCCTTTGCAAGCCCCTGCTAAATGTCCAAAGCCTAAACATTTGACGCATTTCTCTGCTTGTTTGTTTACTCGTGGGGCGGCTCTCAGTAGGCATCTCGACCATCCAACTGTAACCTTACCTACCTCCAGTGCCTTGTCTGCAGCGGTTACCGGTAAACGTATCATCGCTATCTGCGTTCCTCCGTATCCCTTCCTTAACCGGATCGTCATGTGCACCTCGCCCAGTTTGCACTGCTGCTTCATAGCACCTCTCAGCTCGTCTTCCGTCGTTATTTCGTCGAGGTCTTTGCACACGATTACCATCTCCGGGCTTAAGGCTTTAACTTCTGCCTTTCCACCCATTGACTTAGTTATAGTCTCCTGCAAGGCAGAGCTACTAGTCGTAGTATTCTTCTTAAGCTCGAGGAGCATCTCATTTTTTTGGGTACGCCTGACTCTTAACACGTTTTCCCCCAAATCTTTCAGCTCCGGGTCCTCTCTGACCTTTTTGAGCAGTGCTGCGTACGTAGTCTCGTCATTTGCTTTGACGAGCACGGCTTCTCCCTTAGGCGTCTTCTGACGAGCCGAGGGTTCTGATTTCCTTTTCTGCTCCCCTTTTCGCTCCTCCTTTTTTTTTTCGCTGTTTCCCGCGTTTCTCCTTCCGACCTACAACGGTGATCCAGCTTTCACCCTGTAAGGCGGCTTCCTTTTCTTCGGCAGCAACAGCATCCTCGAGCGTCTGCCTCTTTGACCCGCCTGGTCTTTCTTCTCCTGGCGAGAATCTTGTCCTTTTTGGAGTTATGGGAACTGGCGTGTTCTCCACTCCAATCTGCCTCTCCTTACCCTGTTTCGGAGGGGCTAGGAGGATAGTGGCCTTAGCCGACGCGGATGCTCGCTCAGCTGAATCTGCCCTCTGCGTTGCCGTATCGTACTCTTTCACGGCAGACAGTAGCGCCTTCCGGATTTTGATGACCATCTCCTTAATGTCTTTGTGGACATTGTTTCTCATGTCCACGAACTTGTGGAGCTCCTCCACCAAGTGCCTCGCTACCACTACCTTTGGCGTTTGTGGGGTGTAGCTCATTCCGCTCTGCTCCGGCTGTTTTTGTTGCTGCTGTTGCTGTTGCTTCGGCTTCCCCTACTCCTGCTCTTGCTGGGTGACTTCAGCTACTATTGGTGGTGGTGACCTCACCAACCCACCTCTGACAAACGGATTTGCCGTGCCTGCTCCATTTATATCGGTTGCTTGTTGTTTCTCCATTTTATTTTATTGGGTCCCAACTCCGGGCCGCTATCTCCACTCGCTGCACATAGTCGCCTCTCGCGATCCCATGATTATCTATGCTGCCGAAAAGCAGCAGTGAGGTCATGCAAGGGTTGACACCATCCCTCATGGGGAGTAGTGTTCAGAGCCGGATCGGCGTAAATCGGGAATGCTTCAACCGAACCTAGTACCACCAACCAAATGATGGCGAGTTTCGAACGTACCCGGAGACCTGCCAGGGTTTTGTTGGAACGGAGGCAGCCATGCTGTTAGCCCACTCGCCATTTCAAGTCGGTGTCATCCTTCCTTACTCAGGGAGTAGAACAGCACGCCTGTCAGCCCAAAGTCGCCATCCTTTTCGTCATCCGTGTCCTGTCCGTTGCCGTTCGCCATGGCCAGTATACCATAATCAAGATGTTACTGGCGTCGATCCTGATGTGCCGGTTGGCACTCCGGTTGGGCTAGAGTGCTTTTATTGCCCAGATCTTAGATTATTGGAATCTTAGGATCTTAGCAGAAGCGGCACAGACTCGCTTCGTCGGAGCTGCTTTCGGAGTTATGGCTTTTTTTAGAGGTTTAGAAGAGCCCAATCTTAGCCCCACCATATCCTAGCAAAACTCCCCAACTCGCAGAAGGGCTGTGGGGGGGGGGGTTCGTTAGGCCCCTAGACTCCTGTCCTTCCTGTCACTTCTGCCCCCTGTATGTATGTATGTATGTATGTATGTATGTATGTATGTATTTATGTATGTATGTATGTATGTATGTGTGTGTGTATGTATGTATGTATGTATGTATGTATGTGTGTGTATGTGCGGATTTGTTAACAAAATGTTCACATCGGTTTCTCAGAGATGGCTGAACCGATTTTTACAAACTATGATTCAAATGAAAGGTATAATATTCCCATAGGTTGCTGTTGAATTTTATTTTCAACCGACATCTTGTTCCGGATTACGAGTTGAAGAGCATGGTTACAAAACAAAATTTGTTGATTTGTCCACATCGGTTTCTCGGAATTTTCTGAACCGATTTTGACAAACTTGATATTAAATGAAAGGTCCATCAGCTGCTGTTGAATTTTGTGTGGATCCGAGTTCTGTTTCCTGAATTACAGGGCGATACGTACGATCACGCAGCAAATCCCGATTCTAACGAATTCTGCGATGAATGTAAAAAGGTGATTTTTTTTCCAAAATGTAAACACAACTGTTGTAGATCTAGGTCACCAACAGTCATTCAAAGTCTCTTTGGCCATACTGGCCACCATCGACGGATCCGGAAGCATCCAAATTCAGAATAACGGTTATATTGGTTTCTCGAAAATGGCTAGATTTGATCAACTTAGTCTTAAATGAAAGGTGTTGCGTCCCCGGAAACTGATATTAAATTCCATCTCCATCCGACTTCCGGCTCCGGAGTTACGAGTTGTGGAGTGCGATCACATAGAAAACTCCGATTCAAACCGATACCGCGATGAATGCAAAAAGGTGCTCTTATATATACTTACCAAGTGTAATAAGAATGAAAGACGTTTCCATAATGTTATATTGTAAAACCAGCTATTAAATCATAGTTTGTAGAAATGAGAAAGGCACAATTGCACCTCTAGGTGGATTAAAACAGGTTTTTACATATTGTAAACACATGAAAGATCCACGTCTCCGTTAAGCTACCGCTATGAGCCATGTCAAATAAACGAAATAAAAAAATATTGTTCTCGTATAAATGACAGCATCGTTTCATTAAAGCTTACCAAATATTTTAGGCCGGTTTAAAAGTTAGTCCGGTTTTAATACTGTTGGTACGCTTTTGTGCTTACGGTTAATGTTATTGTTTACTGGTGAAGATACAGAATTGATTATTAACAAGCACAAATTTAAGACAAGCTAATAAAAGGGATTTTTGCATGATGTGTGAATATTTGTTTACATTATGATTCACTAGTAAAGGTACAGGAATTACAAGCGCAAACTTAATACAAATTAATAAAAGGAATTTTCTAATTGAATTCTTTTTGCCTTTCTCAATAGAAAGGTATTGCAATTGCTCTGAAAACCGACTTTTTAACGGAGGCCCGGAGGGCCGAGTGACATATACCATTCGATTCAGTTCGTCGAGTTCGGCAAATGTCTGTGTGTGTGTATGTATGTGTGTATGTATGTATGTGTGTGTGTATGTGTGTGTGTATGTGACCAAAAATGTCACTCATTTTTCTCAGAGATGGCTGAACCGATTTTGACAAACTTAGTCTCAAATGAAAGGTGCAACGTTCCCATAGGCTGCTATTGAATTTCTAATGGATCCGACTTCCGGTTCCGGAATTACAGGGTGATAAGTACGAACACGCAGAAAATGTCGATTTTAATAAATTCTGCAATGAATGTATAAAGGTGAAAATTTTTTCCAAAATATGACCACAACTGCTTCGATTTGTAGTATTAGGTCACTAACATCCATTCAAAGTCTATTTGGCCACATTGGCCACCATCCTTGGTTCCGGAAGCCCCGGCGGAAGTATCTAAATTCAGAATAACAGTCACATCGGTTTCTCGGAGATGGCTAGACCGATTCGACTAAACTTGGCCTCAAATGAAAGGTATTGCGTCCCCGTAAATGGCTATTTAATTTCATCCCGATCCGACTTCCGGTTCCGGAGTTACAGGTTGTGGCGTGCGATCACATAGCAAATTGTGATTCAAACCGATACTCCGATGAAAGCAAAAAAGGTAAAAATTTCGCTAAAATGTCTCTCAAACAACTTAAATTTGCTGTTCTAGGTCACCGACGGCCAACCAAACTTTCGTTGACTACATTAACCACCATAGACGGTTCCGGAAGTGCCCGGGGAAAGCGGCCATCTTTCAAAATTTTCGAACTCACATCAGTTTCCCGGAAATGGTTGGGCCAATTTTCACAAACTTAGTCCCAAATGATAGCTATAATATCCCCATAGATGTCTATAAAATTTCGTACGGATCGCTTATATGGTTCCGGAAATATAGACTAAACCGTCCGGTCACATATGAAATTCCCATATAAGCCGGAACTCAAATTTTTTTTCAAAGGGGGGACCACATGAAATTTCAGAAATCGAATTCGTATTTTTGATGCCATACATCTTTAAAATGCATGAAACGTCGAGATTTTATGTTATCTGGAAAAATTTTTTTTTTATAAAAATCGACTTTTTGGGACTTTGCCGATTTCGCACCTTTTTGCCTTTCTCAATAGAAAGGTATTGCAATTGCTCTGAAAACCGACTTTTTAACGGAGGCCCGGAGGGCCGAGTGACATATACCATTCGATTCAGTTCGTCGAGTTCGGCAAATGTCTGTGTGTGTGTATGTATGTGTGTACACGCAAAATAATTGTCCATGTTTGATACAACAAATCATTTCTTTATTTTTAATCTAAAAATTTTGTTGTGTTCAATCAAGGAATTGATTGAACCAAATTACATTTTTGGGTTAGAATAACCAAAATATCTATTGAATCAATCTTGCAAGTTTTTTTACCTGTGATCTTCGAAGGTCAACAAAATTATTATTTATTTCACAAAAAGATAGTGATTGAAGCAAAGTCTGCTACTGATTGATTCGAAAAGACTCATTGCATAATTTCAACAAACCTTGATGTATTGACACAAAGAAATGAAAGTTTCTTCCAACAAATGAAAAAGTTGTTCCCATGTGCTTCTCCTACTGAAGAAAACGGGTTAATCGCATTAATACTGGATCAGGAGAGTTGGATTCCGGAAAACCCGAAACCATCCTAAGTTACTGTCGGATACGTAGTGCGATGAGTTTATATCTGAATTCGATATACAGCGAGCATTTGGGTGCTTCACAAAGCAACGAACTGAAAGTAAGCAACGGTACTATTATTCCGTGAGTAGACCGTCGTAGTATTACGTGTGGCAATAAAAATTGGGTTTCTACCAGCGATACGTAAGCTTCTTTAATCATATCTTTGGCACAATGTTCATTCCAAAGCAACGTTTTGAGAGGCATGTTGTTACCCCACAGCAAGAAGGTACTACACAGATTATTATCTCACAGTGGTAAGTCGCTTCTCGCATCAATGAAGTCTTGTCTCACACAGTATTTTTCCAGGAAACGGAAGTTAACATAAAACAAAGTTCTACCTTCCCGTCGGAAGCATCTATATGAACGCTTGAATGTATGAAAAACTACGTCTATATGATCTGATGACGTTAGAATGACACAATTCTAAATCTTCCTGCTCTATTAGCGGCCTTCAATGGACGTGATTTCGTCGCCGAACACCAGAAAACGGTCGTCAATCATTTGATCGTGATTGTAAACAGAAAAGACCTTGGGAAGGACATTTGTGACGAATACATCTCTGTACTCGCCTAGAATAAAATTGAATCAAAGATGAATGACGATGTAACTGGGGGATCCCTCTAAACGGAACTCCAAGTTGTTTCTCCAGGCAAAAACACCTTTAATCCTGACGCGAAAAAATGGTGGTATCGATGCTTTCTAATAATCATCTTTAGCACGAGCCGTACAAAAACGTCTCGCAGGTACAGTAGGATATCATGAATTCTATCGTGAACAAACCGCACAGTGTTTACCGATTATTAACTAAAGCAAATCGTGGGTTTGTTCCTAGGACTTTGTTCCATTTTACTTTAGTTAACCTCTCTCCATATTTTTCTTTCCAGCGATAGTCAACACATGCGCGTACGAGTAGATTCAGATCACGCCAACCTTTCAATATCATGGGTCACAATTTGCAGCTTTTTGTACAAGCGTGTGCGGATTATTTCCTCGTCCTTAAGTAACAGGAAACCAAAACCACATATTCTGTTCCTCAAATCGGCCCTGTAATCGATGGTGTCGGCAGACGAATCGAAAACTCAAATGGCACTCCATGGACTTTCAAAACATTACACAAAATAATATGACGTTTATCGGAAGGGTCAAAGGTCGGTGATGGGCAGCATATGCCCTGCAAAAAATAAAATTGCATTCACTCCCTGAAATAATGCTAGTGAGTCAATAAAATTGCTTTTGCTTCAACGCTTCACATGCATTGATTCAAATAATTAATACTTTTAAAACAATAAAGGTAGAAATTGAACTAACAAAATGATTTTTTATTCAACATTTGATATGCATTGATTCAAATATTGTTTGCATTTAAAATAACAAAACAAACATATTGAAACAACAAAATTATATTTTGTTTTGGTGTTTTATTCTGATGAGATCAACATAATATCTTTTAGATTTGACTGTTTTCCATGTTTGATCTAATAAATTTTTCAGAGCGATTTCAACAACAAAAATTTATTTAAATCAGCATATTTTTTGATTGAACACAGAACAACTTGGAAAATTTGTTGTTTCAACCTTTATAATATTTGAGAATAAAAATTATTTTTCTGCGTGTATGTATGTATGTGTGTGTGTATGTGTGTGTGTATGTGACCAAAAATGTCACTCATTTTTCTCAGAGATGGCTGAACCGATTTTGACAAACTTAGTCTCAAATGAAAGGTGCAACGTTCCCATAGGCTGCTATTGAATTTCTAATGGATCCGACTTCCGGTTCCGGAATTACAGGGTGATAAGTACGAACACGCAGAAAATGTCGATTTTAATAAATTCTGCAATGAATGTATAAAGGTGAAAATTTTTCCAAAATATGACCACAACTGCTTCGATTTGTAATATTAGGTCACTAACATCCATTCAAAGTCTATTTGGCCACATTGGCCACCATCCTCGGTTCCGGAAGCCCCGGCGGAAGTATCTAAATTCAGAATAACAGTCACATCGGTTTCTCGGAGATGGCTAGATCGATTCGACTAAACTTGGCCTCAAATGAAAGGTATTGCGTCCCCGTAAATGGCTATTTAATTTCATCCCGATCCGACTTCCGGTTCCGGAGTTACAGGTTGTGGCGTGCGATCACATAGCAAATTGTGATTCAAACCGATACTCCGTTGAAAGCAAAAAAGGTAAAAATTTCGCTAAAATGTCTCTCAAACAACTTAAATTTGCTGTTCTAGGTCACCGACGGCCAACCAAACTTTCGTTGACTACATTGACCACCATAGACGGTTCCGGAAGTGCCCGGGAAAAGCGGCCATCTTTCAAAATTTACGAACTCACATCAGTTTCCCTGAAATGGTTGGGCCGATTTTCACAAACTTAGTTCCAAATGATAGCTATAATATCCCCACAGATGTCTATAAAATTTCGTACGGATCGCTTATATGGGTCCGGAAATATAGACTAAATCGTCCGGTCACATATGAAATTCCCATATAAGCCAGAACTCAATTTTTTTTTTCAAAGGGGGACCCCATGAAATTTCAGAAATCGAATTCGTATTTTTGATGCCAAACATCTTTAAAATGCATGAAATGTCGAGATTTTATGTTATCTCGAAAAATTTTTTTTTTGTAAAAATCGACTTTTTGGGACTTTGCCGATTTCGCACCTTTTTTCAGTTCAATATTACCGTGGCTGTTTTTTTTTCAAAATTTTAGAACTCGAACTCTTTTAATGAATATAAACAACGCACACATTCTCGTGATTCATAATTGAGAAAGGCGCAATTGCACCGCTAGGTGGATTAAAATAGGTTGTTTATTATGTATTCGTCCTAATAACGACGGTTTGCTGATAACTACCCGCATAAATAAATACCATTACAAAAATCTTCGGAACCATTTGCTAACTATTCATATAATACTCACCATATTGGGAATACTACTGATACATTCCACCTTTATCATTCAAATATTATACTACCATGCTTATTTAGTAACCATTTCCAATACCTTCCGTGTATCCTATATTGAAGATTTGTATACTACATTATTGTATTTTTGCGCCAGATGTTATATTGATTTGGTGGTCTTTGTTATGCGAGCATCTGTTCACGCTGCTCCAAAAACCTGTAGATTAATATGATCAAAAATACTCGCCCTACTAAATTACGGCGATAGCTCAATTGGATAAAGCGTCAGTCAACTTAGTGTCAACGAAGCTCTCTTCAGAAGATAGCGTGTAACAAGATAAAACTTCATCAATCGATAGAATTGAAAAGTGAATGGGTACATATTTGTTTGATGCCCCCCGTGATGTACCTAATATTTATACATCGCTAGATTTAAAATATGCATGTTACCATAATCTGTATAGTTCTTGAATGGTATGTTGTCCAAATGTATATGGAAAACAGCTTATTTTGGTATGGTGACTGTTCTTAACGACCAGTTGTTTGTATCGTCGAGCACGGAAAAACGACACTGGTTATGTGCAATATTATACCAGGTAATGGTTGAATTACTGTTGAACGAACCATATTGAAAATGGGTTTTCAACGTTTGATTCAATGGTTGGCATATGGTACATATTTATGCGGTTATGTTTTGTGATATGGTACGAGAATCCTTTGTAACGATTTGAACTTTACCGGCGATTCGCTTCTGCTGCGTACAAACACGAACATTCCCCTTTGTCAAATAAGCACTTTGTGAAACAAGGTGATCTCTGTTGTAATTAACACAGTATTATTCCCGATTTGTACTTATATTTTCGCAATCCAAGGCACTAATATTTGTCTGCACGTTTTCCTCGTTAAGCTCCCGTCTCATCTGTCAAATATCACCTCGTGTGTACGCTTCTCTGGAAATACACAAAACATTAATATGAGATACCCAAAGCATTAAATGTAGGTAATAATGGGTGATACACTGCATCCTTACCTTCCTTTTAATAAATCTTTCAATAACAAAAATAATCTTCAATCCGCGAAGGCTCACTCCATATCCTTTTCGACCGGGATTCTGTGAAAACATTGACAGATTCAGCAGGTTCCACATTTTCTATAACTTCGCTTCCAGAGACTGTCCTGTTACGATCCTGGTCATCCAGTAAAGAGTCAGTCGAATCGTTATCATTTCGCGGAATTACTTTGAGGTGGGCTGCACTTCTACGGAACTTCTTGCCCGATGAAGTAGAGCGTATAGTTACATCGGTCCCGTCTTTCCTTAGCACATCGAACTCCTCCGGTGAATAATCGGAATTCAATTTGTTGTCCTTCTTCGGCCTTTTTGCCAAAACTTGATCTCCAATAGCAATGCTGTTTGGCGTTGCGTGACGTCTCTTATCCGCATACTGTTTACCTTTCTCCTTCGCGACTGTGTCCCTATCCTTAACCTCCTCATAATCAGTCGCAGTGCTAGGAACTACTGGTAGTTTTGTACGCATCTTTCTACCAAACATCAATTCCATGGGTGCTTTGCCCGTCGTAGAATGAGCGGCAGCATGATACACCATCAAATTCTTACAAAGCTCAGCCCGCCAGTCTTTCCCAAGGTCTTGTGCTATACGTAGTCTCTTTAAAATTGAACGGTTTTATCGTTCAACCTCGCCGTTCATTTGAGGCCAATACGGTATAGTATTTACTAGCTGTATTCCATATTCCGTACAAAATGCTCGAAACTTATCCGAGCTGAATTGGGGGCCGTTATCAGCACTATCTGTTTCCGGTACACCATATCGAGCAAATACGATTAAGAGCTCTCTAATGGTAGATTCTGTAGTAATACTGTTCATCTCAACCACCTCTAAATATCTGCTGTAATAATCTACGATTACTAACACGTTTTCTCCTTCCGGCAGCGGGCCTAAAAAAATCGATAGCGATTTGTTGCCAAGGCTGAGTAGGGAACTCTTTTCGAACCATCGGTTCAGGTGGATTTGGAGCAGACACTAAAATACATCCACGGCAAGTCTTTACAAATTTTTCCAATTGACTGTTCATTTTTGGCCACCAAACATGCGTTCGCAAATGAGCCTTCATGATTCTAATCCCAGGATGCCCTTCATGTGCTAACTGAACTACTCGACCTTGTAGTACTTCCGGTATAACGATGCGATCACCTCTGAGTAAAACATCGTCTACCCTACACAATTCCTTAAATGTGGTTTTGAAAACTAACGGTAGATCATCGCTACATCCAGTTTTGAGGGCATCAAATATATCATGGATCTGTTCGTCATCTCGACTGGCTCTTTTAATATCCTCCCACTTCAGCGCAATCGAGTTAACAGCAGTTGTTGCAATCTCGTGTACCAATAGCTCCTCGGTTTCATCAAACTGCTTAGGTTGCAGAGTTGAAAGTCGCGACAGGACGTCGGCTATATTCAATTGACCAGATATGTATACAATTTTGTACTGAAAACTCTGAAGCCGAAGGACCCACCTTTCAATACGGGCACAAGGCCGCGAGATTGGTGTAAAAAGATAGGTTAGGGCCTTGCAATCAGTTAACAGATTGAAAGTTCTTCCAATCAAGTATGTTTGAAAACGTTCTACTCCCAATACTAAGGCCAAAACTTCATTTTCCGAATGGCAATGCCTTTTTTCGGTATCGGTCAATGATTTAGAAGCAAATCCAATTACACGGGACTCGTTTTGATTGTTCGTCTGTATGAGAACTGCTCCCAGGGCATAAGGACCAGCATCTGCTATTAGTGAGGTTCCCTCTTCCAATCTATAAAATCCCAGACAACATGCATTGGCTATTCTCGATTTTATCTCGAGAAAAGCTGATTCCTCAGGTTCTCTCCAACGAAACTTTAATATGAGATACCCAAAGCATTAAATGTAGGTAATAATGTGTGATACCCTACAATCTCTTTTATCGATTGTTTGTAAAAATATTTTCATCATTCTTTTTGGTGTGGCTTTCGCTTTCGCTTAGTGGTAGGGTTGCCACATTCATTCATTTTGCAAAAGCCTTCTAGTTTGTATATTATTAATTTGAATAATATTTGCTTATATTATGATTTACTGGTAAAGGTACAGACTTTGTTCCGCCATCGTCGCCTGGAACTGCGAGCAAAATCCTTCCAGTACACACAAACGCTCCTCTTTCGTGGCTCGTATCAAATGAAAGATATCACAGATATCCTACCAGCAGCAGTAGCGATAACCTACCTCGTTCTATCAGCAGAGTAGGTATGGAAATGAAAGAATTTGGCCAGAAAAATTCCTTTTATATCAAGCAATGAAACGTGTAAGACGTTTATGCGTGTCGAGATGAGATTTGTGTAAGGAAAGTGTTGCGTAAATTTATGAAAATTTTATTTGTTTTTCATATTTTGACAACAATTTTACACTGACAATTTTCTGAATCGATTGGTCTTCATATCACGAAAATCCATCAACAATTAACCAAACGTAAGTCAAAACTTTGTCTGTTTTCTTACATTTTACAATGGATTTACAATAGTACAGATTTTTCAATAGTGTACAGTTGAAATATCAGTTTAAAATCGCAATCAATTTTTAAGTTGGACTTCCCCGAATCGATTGGTATATAAATGACGCAAATCCATCAACAATTAACAGCGCTACACTGCCCATGATCGCATATCAGTCCCATAAAGATAGGAAATCCCATAGAAAACGGGACAACTATGCGATCATGGGTATTACAGTCGTTTAAAATTATTCCACATTTTCGTGACGCGGATCGAATTTTAGTTTTACACCTAGTCCTAGCCCCATATAGTGGAGTAAAGCATTTTCAACGCTTAAACGAATCAGTAGACAATAGGTTTGTTCCAGTACACGGAAGTCACTCCCTGTTGCTCCGGAGCAAAAAATTCTTGCTCCTTTTCACTCCGATTTGCTACCAGAAGAAAAAGAAAAAAAATATAATACGGGAACGATTTTCTCCCTGTTTGCTCCGGAGTACTTCCAGTTTCTCCTGGTACTGGAACAAACCTAATGTTTACAAACAGTATGACACTTTCTCGGATACACCTGGGATTAGGTTTTACACCAACCGACATAACCCCGCAAAACGAGCCGGATGAACTTCTTTTGACAATTCTCGGTGGTTTGTTTACATGGAAGTTACGTGAGTTCGAATGCAACAGATGAGCAACCGTTGCGCTCGCACTCACGCATCTGACAAAGTAAACAAACCACCGAGAATTGTCAAACATGAACTTCATTCATTATGAGTTCATTCGTGTCGTCATCTTGTAGAACTCAATACACGTGTTTTCCTCAGTGGTGCCAACATTTTGGAAAAGCAAAGGTTATGCAAATTATACATCAGCGCTTTTTGTGGCAGATTGGCCTACACCGAGGAAAAAGCATCTGAGAATTTCATAAGTTGCTACATATGAACCAGCCTTACAATGATTCCATTGGACTCTTAAGCATGTCATAAGCAGACTTATGAATTCATTTATCTTCATTCATGTACTACATGGAAGACCATTTTATTTATTTCATAAGACAGTTTTATGGCCCCACGTCAGTTTATATGTTGTTGAATTTCTTAAGTCATTCTTATGAAACCCGTTTGGAATATAATATTCATTCCATAACCTCATACTTAATTTTTCATGAACGTCACTTTTGTTCATAATTTCAACTTATGAATTCAGTACTGGCAAATATGGCAAACCAGGAACATATAATTTTAAACCAGCAAATATAAGTTGCCGATTTTCTAAACAGTACTCGAAATTTCACGCAAATTAAAACCAAATTGCAACTGAGTATTATTACATCATCTAAGAAATCATTGAGAGGATTAAATAAGTAATGTGATTATGATCTTCAGTTAACAGCAAGCTTCCGTGCTGATCGGTCGATTTGTACTCAGACGTGTCTAAAATCGAAGTTTGCTCGCGAACAATATCATACGTTTTTGCCTTTCTCAATAGAAAGGTATTGCAATTGCTCTGAAAACCGACTTTTTAACGGAGGCCCGGAGGGCCGAGTGACATATACCATTCGATTCAGTTCGTCGAGTTCGGCAAATGTCTGTGTGTGTGTGTATGTATGTGTGTATGTATGTATGTGTGTGTGTGTATGTGTGTGTGTATGTGACCAAAAATGTCACTCATTTTTCTCAGAGATGGCTGAACCGATTTTGACAAACTTAGTCTCAAATGAAAGGTGCAACGTTCCCATAGGCTGCTATTGAATTTCTAATGGATCCGACTTCCGGTTCCGGAATTACAGGGTGATAAGTACGAACACGCAGAAAATGTCGATTTTAATAAATTCTGCAATGAATGTATAAAGGTGAAAAATTTTCCAAAATATGACCACAACTGCTTCGATTTGTAATATTAGGTCACTAACATCCATTCAAAGTCTATTTGGCCACATTGGCCACCATCCTCGGTTCCGGAAGCCCCGGCGGAAGTATCTAAATTCAGAATAACAGTCACATCGGTTTCTCGGAGATGGCTAGACCGATTCGACTAAACTTGGCCTCAAATGAAAGGTATTGCGTCCCCGTAAATGGCTATTTAATTTCATCCCGATCCGACTTCCGGTTCCGGAGTTACAGGTTGTGGCGTGCGATCACATAGCAAATTGTGATTCAAACCGATACTCCGTTGAAAGCAAAAAAGGTAAAAATTTCGCTAAAATGTCTCTCAAACAACTTAAATTTGCTGTTCTAGGTCACCGACGACCAACCAAACTTTCGTTGACTACATTGACCACCATAGACGGTTCCGGAAGTGCCCGGGAAAAGCGGCCATCTTTCAAAATTTACGAACTCACATCAGTTTCCCTGAAATGGTTGGGCCGATTTTCACAAACTTAGTTCCAAATGATAGCTATAATATCCCCACAGATGTCTATAAAATTTCGTACGGATCGCTTATATGGGTCCGGAAATATAGACTAAATCGTCCGGTCACATATGAAATTCCCATATAAGCCAGAACTCAATTTTTTTTTCAAAGGGGGACCCCATGAAATTTCAGAAATCGAATTCGTATTTTTGATGCCAAACATCTTTAAAATGCATGAAATGTCGAGATTTTATGTTATCTCGAAAAAAATTTTTTTTGTAAAAATCGACTTTTTGGGACTTTGCCGATTTCGCACCTTTTTTCAGTTCAATATTACCGTGGCTGTTTTTTTTTCAAAATTTTAGAACTCGAACACTTTTAATGAATATAAACAACGCACACATTCTCGTGATTCATGATTGAGAAAGGCGCAATTGCACCGCTAGGTGGATTAAAATAGGTTTTTGCTTTTATCATCGGTGTCCGAAGCACTGTGCGATTGTCGCAGCGGTGCTATTCCACGATGCGAGAAAATACATTCCGCGTGGACTACTCGCAATTTCCGAAGCATCCCTCCCACGATGTGATTCTGAAACTCGTCGGGAAGGAACTCGGTCTTACTCGAGAAAACGTGCTCCAAATCTAGCCAAGCAGAAGGCTGGGATGTACCTTTGTAAAGGTCAACAACCTATCCCTAGCAGAGAGGATCGTAGAGGAACACGACAGCAAACACGAGTTCGTTCTCGAAGGAAAAGTGTACAAGTTACGGATAACGATGGAGGATGGCGGTGCAAATTTTTGACCTTCCCGAAGACATCACCAACGAACAAGTCTCTACCTTCCTCGCCGAATATGGTGAAGTGCTCAACGTTCGAGACCTCCTGTGGGATAATCGCTACGGTGCTTTTGAAGGCGTGAAGACCGGTGTTCGTGTCGCTCGGATGGTGGTGAAGAAGAACATCCCTTCTCTCGTCACTATTCAGGGAGAAGAAACTGCCGTTGCATACAAGGGACAGCGGCAAACATGTCTACACTGCCACGAATTCGCACACATCGGCATCTCTTGTGTGCAAAATAAAAAACTGCTCGTGCAGAAACTCTCAGCAGACCAATCGTATGCAAACGTGACGAAAATGTCCGTACAGCAGAAAAAACCGGTAAAGCCGAACAAGCCCATGCCAAAACCGGCCGATTTACCACAACCATCGGGGTCAAAGCTCTCGTCACAAGATTCGATGGCACTCGGTCAACATGCTCCAAAGCCCCGAGAAACCATCGAGACACGATCTGCAATGGCACAACAGAAAAGCACCATGGCTCCCCCCGCGGCACCAGGTTTCACTCCTCAAAAACCTTCAGTGGGCATAAGCCCGACCGGGTACGTTGTCACACAGCGCAAAGTTGATGGTAACGAGACGGACTGCTCGCAAGCATCTCAAAACTCGGCATCTAGCCGACGCTCACGAAGACTACCGCCGGGCAAGAAAATGCGGCATGGCGAAGAAGACTTTACCTCCACCACCGTACAAGCACGCGTCCAGATTTCGGATGAGGAAATGTAAAAATGGTGGACTACGTCAGCTGTAATATAGGAACCATAAACATCAACACGATCACCAACACAACAAAACTTAACGCTCTCCGCACATTCGTTCGCTCGACGGATCTCGACATCGTGTTTCTTCAAGAGGTTGAAAACGAACAACTCACTATTCCCGGCTACAACGTCGTCTGCAACGTTGACCATGCTAGGAGAGGAACAGCAATTGCTCTAAAAGAACACATTAAATTCTCGCACATAGAGAAGCGCCTGGATGGGAGACTGCTCGCCCTCCGTGTAAACAATATAACACTGTGCAATATATATGCCCCGTCGGGTACGGCCCAACGTGCCGAGCGTGAGCGATTTTTTAATACAACAATCGCCTACTACCTTCGTCACCGCACCGAACACATCATCTTAGCGGGGGATTTTAACTGCGTACTGCGGTTATGTGATGCGACGGGAAACAACTCTAGCCCTGCTCTACAAGCCACCGTTCAACAATTGCACCTTCACGATGTCTGGCAGCATCTCCGATCACGCGAGATCGAATATACGTATATTACGCACAACGCTTCCTCCCGGCTCGATCGTATGTATGTGAGCGCAGGCCTCCGAAATCAGCTGAGATCGACAGCGGTCCATGTCTGCTGTTTTTCGGACCATAAAGCCGTCACTGTGAGAATTTGTCTTCCTCTCTCGGACAGACCGCATGGTCGTGGTCACTCCGTCCCCATCTTCTAACCGCTGAGAACATCAACGAGTTTCAAATACAGTGGCAATACTGGACTCGTCAGCGCCGAAACTTCCCTTCGTGGATGGAGTGGTGGTTGTCGTGTGCCAAGCCAAAAATAAAATCTTTTTTCCGATGGAAATCAAAAATTGCTTTCGATGATTTCTATCGTGAACAACAGCGGCTTTACGGCTTACTACGCCAGGCATACGACAACTACCAAAACAACCGTTCGATGCTCACCACCATTAATCGACTGAAGGCTGAAATGCTCACACACCAGCGTAACTTCTCTGAGATGTTTATACGAATCAACGAAACACGTGTGGCGGGAGAACCTCTCTCGACGTACCAGCTAGGGGAACGAGTGAGACGGAAAACAACTATCGAGCACCTACGGACCGAGAGAGACGAAGTCATCGATGATTCGGCTACCATCCAGGATCATATGGTTTAATATTTCACCGACCTGTACGCACGTGGCGAAGTGATCGTGTTGGTCAAGAAACGTGGTGCAGGGGAAACCGCGCGTGCGTACAGGCCAATAAGTTTAATCAACTATGATTACAAAATCCTCTCTCGGATCCTTAAGCAGCGCCTCGAAAATGTACTGCAATCGCATGATGTACTAACCGACTCACAAAAGTGCTCCAATTCCGACAAAAACATCTTTCAGGCCACCCTTGCACTGAAAGATAAAATTGCTCAGCTAAAAGCAAACAAGCGAAGAGGCAAACTGGTGTCGTTCGATCTCGACCACGCGTTTGATAGGGTGGACCATCAGTTTCTCTTTCGTACCATGCGTGCGCTTGGATTTAATACTGCGCTGGTTGAGTTGCTTTCCCATATAGCAGCAGTTTCTTCGTCACGGTTGCTAATAAATGGACACCTTTATGCACCCTTCCCCATTCAGCGATCGGTAAGGCAGGGAGATCCTATAGCGATGCACCTGTTCATAGTTCAGCTGCACCCGTTATTGAAGAGTTTGGAACAGGTGTGTGGAGCAGACGTAATCGTTGCATATGCGGACGACATCAGTGCAATTGCTAGCAGCGCAGACCAGCTGAATGAAATGCGGGTTTTATTCAGGCGGTTCGAACGCGTAGCTGGTGCCCGTCTGAATGAAACAAAAACCACAGCTATTGATGTGGGTCTAACGACAAATCCTATAACGGTGCCATGGCTTCAGACGGACAACAGCATTAAAATCCTAGGAGTAATTTTTGCCAACTCGATCCGATTAATGGTCTCATTAAACTGGGACAGTCTTGTCACGAATTTCACACGGCACGTATGGATGCACTCGCTGCGCACTCTGGCTTTACATAAAAAAGTGACGCTGTTGAACACATTTATCTCGTCTAAAATGTGGTACATGGCAGCAAATCTACATCCGACGGCAGCGCACGTGGCAAAGTTAACTGCTACTATGCGCTCCTATCTTTTCCGTGGTTCATGCGCAACGGTTCCGATGCAGCAACTGGCACGCAGTAAAGACGATGGTGGTCTAACTTTGCAACTACCAGCGATGAAATGTAAAGCGCTGCTAATCAATCGCCACTTACAGGAGATCGAATCCATTCCCTACTACTCTTCCTTCCTCAGCCAAGAAAATCCCCCCCGACCAAGCTCTCTTCCCTGTTTGAAAGTTATCCTAGAAAATATTGCAACATTCCCTTTTCAAATCCGCACACACCCTTCCGCCGATCTCATCCACCGCTTCTATATTGAACGCACAGATCGAGCTAGAGTTGAAGCTGCCAATCCCGCAGCAAATTGGACACGGATATGGAGAAATATATCATCTCCAAAGCTGCTACCTAAACAGCGCAGTGCCCTGTATATGTAGGCAAATAAAAAGATCCCGCACCGGCAACTTTTACACACCATGAGACGAACGGACGGAGAAAACTGTACACACTGTGGTGAACAAATCGAAACTTTACAGCACAAATTCTTTGAATGTCGTAGAGTGGGGAATGCGTACACTCTGTTTCAACAACAACTATTGGCAGTGACTGGAGGACGGCGGCTGCTGGTAAATGAATTTTTGATGCCTTCACTAGAGCGATTCGAGGTGACAACGAGAACAAAGGTTCTGAAACTATTATGTTGCTACATCTCGTTCATTCAAACTAGTCAAGATGGTAGGGTAGATGTGGATATTTTAGCCTTTAATTTCCAAGAGACATTAGTTGTAAATTAATATAAACTAATTTTAAACATTGATAAAATGACAAATAAACGTATTTTACAAAAAAAAAAAAAATCTTTGCATCCCAAAAGAATCGGATTTTCATTTATACGAACTTCTTGCATTTGTAATTAGTTGTAAATAAATTTATAATGAGTGGCTGCCGTGTACTTTATTATAATCCAAATAATTTGATATGTACCGTAAACCGGGGTGACTTTGATCATTGGGGTTACTTCGATCACTCGAAACTTTTTTCGTAGATCGCTTATTAAACCACAATAGTCTACCGAATCATTTTAATTTGAAATGATTTTTACTCTATACTTATAAAATACTGATTTGTTATACTTTATGAGTATATTGCTCGGTTTTAGGGTACAAAAACTACAAAAAAACGAAATTTGACTTTACCTTATTTTTACGAAGCTTCGTAAAATGTCTATTTTTTATAAAACAGTTTTTATATTCCTTTAGAGTGTGATGTGCCAAATTTATTCTTAAGAGTTCGCTTATTTTAAATACAATTTTTTTGTGAAACTAGTTGGCAATTATTTCAAATTATTCCGAGTTAAAATTCGCAATATTTTTATTGTTCAATAGTCCAACGTGTTGAAATGGATGAAACTTTTTGTACGTTGATAAAGCACTGAAATAAAACAATTTTAGCAGTTTTAAAGGTTTTCAGAATCTTTTATTCTAGTTGGACACAAATTTTGGTTACTCGTATTTTACAGTATATTGAAATACTTTGTATAATACCAATTAACATCTATTTAACAATGAGTATCGTTTCAGAATTAGTTTAAACAAACATTTGAATGAAAAACATTGACATCAATAACTTAATGTGGGTGAACATGCAAGTTATCAAAATCATCCCGGAATACGAAAACGGACTTCAATTTGAAATTATTTTTGGAAAAATAGCTGGAAGCGGAGAATTTTAGGTAAAACATACATCAGTACGTGGTTCAAAAATATTAAGCTTGAAAAAATGTGTTGAGTCTAAAAATATGTAATGATTACTTCGAAAAGTGATCAATGGCACCCCGGTTTACGGTAACAATCATTATCGTTCAGATATAAATTTCACTGCATAAATCCTTGGAGCACGACGATCCGTTACTCGCTAAGCAAAAAATTTTAACATAATAAAAGAGGCAGTTTTCTCTTTAGTCTTCTGATATGATCTTTATCCATCGATTAACGTTTCACCCAAAATTTTCTCTTTAAATGTATTTTGGTAGTTGATTTGCTGACTTTATTGAAATGTCAGCTATTTTCTAATCATTATATGAATACACAATAATTTCCATAGACGAAAACCTATGACATTCATTCGATGATTGTTATGAAGTTCATACGACTTTTTTATGAAGATTCTTATTCTATATCAGTTTTCTAATAAATTCATTATTCTACAAAATAGTTACCTGAAGTGACCATCTATGACGTTCATTCAGACATTTGTATGATTTTTATAAGGCTGTCTTATGAAAACAATAAGTGAAGGTTTTGGCAAATTTCCCCTCCATATCATAAGACAAACTTTAATAATCTTTATGTCTGAAAGTCATAAGTCGTTTTTCAAAGTAGATTTTGCTCGGTGTACTACTGGCATTTTTTCGAGGACGATAAACATGTTATGTCTGTGTGTCTGTGACGCTATGATACACACGGTAAATCTAGACTACTCTTTTTATGACTATGTTTCACACATTTTTGAGAATATTATTTATACGTCAAAAAGTGATTAGATTTTAGTTACGAACGAAGAGTATGTTTTACGCATTTTCGAGAATGTCAACGACGAAGAAAAATGCGTAAAAAGTATATCTCACAGAGAAAAGAAAATTTACGCTTCGACGTGACGGCCATTCTCAAATAAGCGTTCGCGTTGCTAACAACAAACAATTTTTACTTCCGCAATTTTTTATATCGAAAAAAGTGAAATATGGACGAATTATCCAAAACGTTAGATAGCGATGTATTCGGGAAACTGGCAGGTAATCAATATGTTTTTCAATTGCCAGAAAATATTTAACAAATACTCAAAAAAGGTCTCCCCTGTCCTGTGGGCGGTTGCAATTCTCGCGTCTTAGGATATGTGGATGAATTGAGAACGCATATTAAAGAATTCCACAAAATGAATACTATTTCGAAGAATGCAATCCCTTTTCGGTGCGGCGATTGTGGTACTATATTTACGTGCTTCAAACGACTGAAGGATCACATAGTGAATCATCATCAGTCTTTGGCACAACCGATAGGAAATCTTCCGGAAGCAATGGAAGCAGAAATAGAAGAGGAAGTAGTTTTCCTGCCGAGCGATGGAATAACGAATCCTCATTATTTGATGGAATCAATTTCACGAGAAGAACTGGTGGAAATCGCATCAGCTTTCATCACTTCAATTCGATCAGATGTTTCCATCACAGAAAAAAAAAATACAGTGTTTTATGGAACATTCCAATTCCATTTTGGGAGCATATCAGCGGTTTGTTTTCAAGCTCTTGAGGCAATTGTTGGATACTAAATGTCTCAATGTTGACAATGATGTAGTTCAGTTAATTAATGCAATGGCTGTACCAGATTTGTACTCAGATGTAAAGAACCCTGATAGTAATATAAGTTTTCTATCTGGAACTGCTCAGTGTAGTGTTCCAGAATCTGTAGAAATTTTGCTAGGATCTCGAAAGATTGTTCGAGCCACTAGCTATAAACGTTGCACGGATCAAAGAGCCAAGAAAATAGTGCGATCTATCAAGAAGACAGGAACAGTGAAAGATACCATGCATTATATATCGGTGAAGGACACTATTTTCCTTATAATGCAAAATGCTGATGCTAGGAAAATGATTACGACCGAACAAAAATCAGATCGTAATTTGTTAAACGGTTTCAAAGACGGTTCTCTATTTGATGCAAATGAATTTCTCCAAAAATATCCATGCGCTCTTCGCATATCTTTGTATGTTGACGATATAGAAACCTGCAATTCTCTCGGGTCGCGAAAGGGAAAACAAAAACTAACCATTTTTTCATTTAAATTCCAAGTTTCCATGACAAAATTAACAGTTCAGTTGATCGCGTATATGTGTGCCTGATGGTTAAAGCAAAGCTGGTAAAACTGTACGGAATTCAGCAAATCTTGAAACCTCTAATTAATGATTTAGTATCCTTGCAATCCGATCAAGGTATCAAAATGAAGATAAACGGTCAAAATTACACTTTGCGGGCTACTTTGATTCATATCCTGGGTGATACTGCTGCCATCCATGAACTACTGCAATTAATGCCTCCTCAATCAAAGATGTTCTGTAGAGCTTGCTACATATCTCGACAAGACCTCCATAGCGGAAAATTTGGAATAGAACATACGCCTAGAACCCGTGAAAGTTATCAGCTTGACGTAGCCGCTGTTAATAATGGTTCGACGACACCAGCAATATGTGGCATCATTCGGGATGTTTTCAGTTCATTGAAATACTACCATATTTCAGAAAACATTTCTTTTGATCCCATGCACGATGTACTGGAAGGCATAGTTCCGTTAGTCATCAAACAATTTTATAATTTTTTTGTCAATGTTTCAAAATCTATATCTGAAGATGAGCTGAACGCAAGAATCACTAACTTTGATTACGGTATTGTGGAGAGTAAAGATAAACCATGCGGTAATTTCTCAGCTAAGAGCTGGAAGACATCTGGACATGCGATAGCTCAGTCTGCCTCGCAAACCTGGCTTTTACTTAGGGCTACCTCTTTCCTTTTCACAGACCTTTTGACCAAAAATTAATATTTTCTTAGTGTTTTACGCGATGTTCTAAAAATTACATTTTATTCGTTCTCGAATTCACTATCAAGAGATATGATCAAAGATTTCAAAAGTGCTATAAGTAATTTTCATTCTAATTTCGAGAAATGTTTTCCTTCAATCAAGCCAACTAACAAAGCCCACCATATTGCCCACTATCCTAAAATCAGAGAAGATAATGGGCCGACAGGGAAGATGAATTGTCTACAGTTTGAGGCTAACTTCAAAATATCAAAGGCGCAATCAAAAACTTGTGGAAATTTTAAAAATATCACATTAAGTTTAACTAGTAGGATTAATCTTAAACAAATCAATTCCATTTTGAATCATGAATACGATACTGATAAAGCTACTGTTGTGTCAGCAGTGAACCAGAAAAAGGCGTTTTTCGATTTTCATTTGATTTTATTCGATCTACCTGAAAACATCAGACACATCAAGAATTTGAAAATCAACGGTACTTTTCTGCGTGCTGACACAGTGGTCAAGTATAAGTCAAATGCCTCTGAAACATATGGAATCTTAAAATCGATAATTGGGAACGACAATGACCTAATTTGTATTATTCAGGTTTTAGAAATAACACAATACTGGGAAATGTATAACAGTTACGGAGTAAGTTTGATGGATCAAATCGTGCGGGTTCCAATTGAAACTATTTCGACTAAAAAAACGTAGTTTGTGGAAAAGTAACGGTTTTGATGAAACACTATTCATAAATTTAAAATATGTAGACTGAGCATTGCTTTGAATAAAATGTTAATAAATGTTTCAGTGATCAGCCTTTTCATTCGTAGTTCAAATATCTTATCCTAGCTAAAAGTTAATTCATCTTTACAATTTACAGCACAAAAGATTTCAGATCAATCCCTGTTATTGCTCAGCGATGCACATTTAACTTCCATCGGCATAGTAGAAATGGGACTTCGGCTAATGATTCTATCATTAATCGAAAAAATGAAGCACAAGCAGTTTTCACCAGCTCCAAATATACCAAGTTGCTCGTCAGAACATCCTGGACCAACATCGTCGTCTATAAAATATGATTGTTCAGCTACGACTCATGTAATACATAACTTTGCTCACTAACCTTCAGTTATATAGAATTTCTTAACTCCAATTAGATCCGTGATTTGCTAGAACAAAATGCAAAATTCAGGAAGATTCTTTACACCAAGCTGGATGCAAATATAATTCCTTTGCATACAGAATTGCTTTCGATGGTACGAATTCTCTGCAACGATTTAGTTTCCAGGATGTAAGTAGAGAATATATTTGAGAACTAGAAAACACTAATAATGGTCAAAACAATGTGAAATTCTTTCACCCTTCTGTTTAATTCTTCTACTTGTTAAATATTTTGTTTTGATTCGAAAATTCTACAGGTATTTTTCATAAGGGCCTGTTTTCACAACGTCAAATATTTCGACGAGAATATTTCAAAAGGGTCCATAACCTAATGTAAGAAAATTCGCTTAATATTCAGTTACTTAAAATGAATGTTAAAACTGCTTAACACTTACTGTAAATTGAACATATCCGTGCTGATAGAATTCAACAACTATTAAATAAACAAATTTTAAATTTTGAAAGTGATAAATAAAATAAGTTGTTTGGTTCAGCAATATTATTCCTTTGCATCAGGCATGCCATGATTTTTAAACTTTATTTGGCTTGTGTAATGTTGACTTCCATTTATGATTTACAGATACCCTACAACCAACGAAAAGAAAGAGCTGGCCTGTAAAATTATTTCGGTGTTTTCGTCGACGAAAATATCAGAAAACGCGCCTGATTACGTAAGTATTTCCTAATTTTCATTCTATGTAGAATTTTGTTCATCGTTCTCAATTTACTTATAATTTTTAGTCTTTGTTCTTTTGGAAGAATAGCGGTAAGGGACCGGGACATGCTCATTCTGGCCTAATACATACCCATCTTCGAAATGCTTGCAATTTGCTTTCGCCAAGCAAAATAAAGTATTCTCGACGACTTCTGTGAACTTACCAACCAAAATATCCAGCAACCAAAAAGCTGAGCAACCGAAAAGCTCCTATAATTATGGCCACCACTGTAGCGTATTTGCCACCTGGCGTCGGATAGCTGAACAAGCTCAGCTCACCAACCAAAAAGCTCACCTGTAAATTGATTGATACCACTATTGCACATATAAACAATAATGAAAACGTTGCAGATTAAAAACAATGGTAAAGTACTATTAAACAATGACGATTGAATCAATGTAATAGCCGTAGTACCAACTCGGCCTCATTTTTCTTTGATATGCGCCAATGCTTTTATAACTTCCTCCGAAACAGTAACAATTAGAGCAACGTGAAATAGAAATTCTAGTAGTCAAATGGGTCCTCTAAAATACCTATAGTAGCTCATATTGCCTAAATTGACTTTAGTATTTTTTATGATTTTTTTAAAATATTCTCCCATGTGCCGGTAATGTAGGACCACTGAAGGAAAAAATTATTTTCTCAAAAGCCTCAACTACTAGAGCAACGTAAAATAGCAATTCTAGTAGCCAAATTGGTCCTCTAAAATACCTATAGTAGCTCATATTGCCTAAATTGACTTTAGTATTTTTTATGATTTTTTTAAATATTCTCCCATGTGCCGGTAATGTAGGACCACTGAAGGAAAAAAATATTTTCTCAAAAGCCTCAACTACTAGAGCAACGTAAAATAGCAATTCTAGTAACCAAATGTGTCCTCTAAAATACCTATAGTAGCTCATATTGCCTAAATTGACTTTAGCATTTTTTATGATTTTTTTTAAATGTTCTCGCATATACCGGTAATGTAGGAGCACTGAAGGAATTTTTTTTTTCAAAAGCCTCAACTACTAGAGCAACGTAAATAGCAATTCTAGTAACCAAATGTGTCCTCTAAAATACCTATAGTAGCTCATATTGCCTAAATTGAATTTAGTATTTTTTTATGATTTTTTTAAATGTTCTCCCATATACCGGTAATGTAGGAGCACTGAAGGAAAAAATTATTTTCTCAAAAGCCTCAACTACTAGAGCAACGTAAAATAGCAATTCTAGTAGCCAAATTGGTCCTCTAAAATACCTATAGTAGCTCATATTGCCTAAATTGACTTTAGTATTTTTTATGATTTTTTTAAAATATTCTCCCATGTGCCGGTAATGTAGGACCACTGAAGGAAAAAATTATTTTCTCAAAAGCCTCAACTACTAGAGCAACGTAAAATAGCAATTCTAGTAGCCAAATTGGTCCTCTAAAATACCTATAGTAACTCATATTGCCTAAATTGACTTTAGTATTTTTCATGATTTTTTTAAAATATTCTCCCATGTGCCGGTAATGTAGGACCACTGAAGGAAAAAATTATTTTCTCAAAAGCCTCAACTACTAGAGCAACGTAAAATAACAATTCTAGTAACCAAATGTGTCCTCTAAAATACCTATAGTAGCTCATATTGCCTAAATTGAATTTAGCATTTTTTATGATTTTTTTAAATGTTCTCGCATAAACCGGTAATGTAGGACCACTGAAGGAAAATTTTTTTTTTCTCAAAAGCCTCAACTACTAGAGCAACGTAAAATAGCAATTCTAGTAGCCAAATGTGTTCTCTAAAATACTTATAGTAGCTCATATTTCCTAAATTGACTTTAGTATTTTTTAAGATATTTTATAAATGTTCTTCCATATACCGGTAATGTAGGACCACTGAAGGAAATTTTTTTTTCTCGAAAGCCTCAACTACTAGAGCAACGTAAAATAGCAATTCTAGTAACCAAATGTGTCCTCTAAAATACCTATAGTAGCTCATATTGTGTAAATTGAATTTAGTATTTTTATGATTTTTTTAAATGTTCTCCCATATACCGGTAATGTAGGAGCACTGAAGGAAAAAATTATTTTCTCAAAAGATTCAACTACTAGAGCAACGTAAAATAGCAATTCTAGTAGTTAAATTGGTCTTCTAAAATACCTATAGTTGCTCATATTGCCTAAATTAACTTTAGTATTTTTTATGATTTTTTTAAATGTTCTCCCATATACCGGTAATGTAGGACCACTGAAGGAAAAAAATATTTTCTCAAAAGCCTCAACTACTAGAGCAACGTAAAATAGCAATTCTAGTAACCAAATGTGTCCTCTAAAATACCTATAGTAGCACATATTGCCTAAATTTGAATTTAGTATTTTTTTATGATTTTTTTAAATGTTCTCCCATATACCGGTAATGTAGGAGAACTGAAGGAAAAAATTATTTTCTCAAAAGCCTCAACTACTAGAGCAACGTAAAATAGCAATTCTAGTAGCCAAATGGGTCTTCTAAAATACCTATAGTAGCTCATATTGCCTAAATTGAATTTAGTATTTTTTATGATTTTTTTAAATGTTCTCCCATACACCGGTAATGTAGGAGCACTGAAGGAAAAAATTATTTTCTCAAAAGCCTCAACTACTAGAGCAACGTAAAATAGCAATTCTAGTAGCCAAATTGGTCTTCTAAAATACCTATAGTAGCTCATATTGCCTAAATTGAATTTAGTATTTTTTTATGATTTTTTTAAATGTTCTCCCATATACCGGTAATGTAGGAGCACTGAAGGAAAAAATTATTTTCTCAAAAGCCTCAACTACTAAAGCAACGTAAAATAGCAATTCCAGTAGCCAAATGGGTCCTCTAAAATACCTATAGTAGCTCATATTGCCTAAATTGAATTTAGTATTTCTTATGATTTTTTTAAATGTTCTCCCATATACCGGTAATGTAGGAGCACTGAAGGAAAAAATTATTTTCTCAAAAGCCTCAACTACTAGAGCAACGTAAAATAGCAATTCTAGTAGCCAAATTGGTCTTCTAAAATACATATAGTAGCTCATATTGCCTAAATTGAATTTAGTATTTTTTTATGATTTTTTTAAATGTTCTCCCATATACCGGTAATGTAGGAGCACTGAAGGAAAAAATTATTTTCTCAAAAGTCTCAACTACTAGAGCAACGTAAAATAGCAATTCTAGTAACCAAATGTGTCCTCTAAAATAACTATAGTAGTTCATATTGCCTAAATTGAATTTAGCATTTTTTATGATTTTTTTAAATGTTCTCCCATATACCTGTAATGTAGGAGCACTGAAGGAAAAAATTATTTTCTCAAAAGCCTCAACTACTAGAGCAACGTAAAATAGCAATTCTAGTAACCAAATGTGTCCTCTAAAATACCTATAGTAGCTCATATTGCATAAATTGAATTTAGTATTTTTTATAATTTTTTTAAATGTTCTCCCATATACCGGTAATGTAGGAGCACTGAAGGAAAAAATTATTTTCTCAAAAGCCTCAACTACTAGAGCAACGTAAAATAGCAATTTTAGTAGCCAAATGGGTCTTCTAAAATACCTATAGTAGCTCATATTGCCTAAATTGAATTTAGTATTTTTTTATGATTTTTTAAATGTTCTCCCATATACCGGTAATGTAGGAGCACTGAAGGAAAAAATTATTTTCTCAAAAGCCTCAACTGCTAGAGCGACGTAAAATAGCAATTCTAGTAGCCAAATGGGTCCTCTAAAATACCTATAGTAGCTCATATTGCCTAAATTGAATTTAGTATTTTTCATGATTTTTTTTAAATGTTCTCCCATATACCGGTAATGTAGGAGCACTGAAGGAAAAAATTATTTTCTCAAAAGCCTCAATTTCTAGAGCAACGTAAAATAGCAATTCTAGTAGCCAAATTGGTCCTCTAAAATACCTATAGTAGCTCATATTGCCCAAATTGCCTTTAGTATTTTTATGATTTTTTTAAAATATTCTCCCATGTGCCGGTAATGTAGGACCACTGAAGAAAAAAATTATTTTCTCAAAAGCCTCAACTACTAGAGCAACGTAAAATAGCAATTCTAGTAACCAAATGTGTCCTCTAAAATACCTATAGTAGCTCATATTGCCTAAATTGAATTTAGCATTCTTAATGATTTTTTTTAAATGTTCTCGCATATACCGGTAATGTAGGACCACTGAAGGAAAATTTTTTTTTCTCAAAAGCCTTAACTACTAGAGCAACGTAAAATAGCAATTCTAGTAACCAAATGTGTCCCCTAAAATACCTATAGTAGCTCATATTGCCTAAATTGAATTTAGTATTTTTTTATGATTTTTTTAAATGTTCTCCCATATACCGGTAATGTAGGAGCACTGAAGGAAAAAAATATTTTCTCAAAAGCCTCAACTTCTAGAGCAATGTAAAATAGCAATTCTAGTAGCCAAATGTGTCCTCTAAAATACCTATAGTAGCTCATATTGCCTAAATTGACTTTAGTATTTTTTATGATTTTTTTTAAATATTTTCCCATGTGCCGGTAATGTAGGACCACTAAAGGAAAAAATTATTTTCTCAAAAGCCTCAACTACTAGAGCAACGTAAAATAGCAGTTCTAGTAACCAAATGTGTCCTCTAAAATACCTATAGTAGCTCATATTGCCTAAATTGACATAAGTGTTTTTTATGATTTTTTAAATGTTCTCCCATATACCGGTAATGTAGGACCACTGAAGGAAAAATTATTTTCTCTAAAGCCTCAACTACTAGAGCAACGTAAAATAGCAATTCTAGTAGCCAAATTGGTCCTCTAAAATACCTATAGTAGCTCATATTGCCTAAATTGAATTTAGTATTTTTTTATGATTTTTTTAATTGTTCTCCCATATACCGGTAATGTAGGAGCACTGAAGGAAAAAAATATTTTCTCAAAAGCCTCAACTACTAGAGCAACGTAAAATAGCAATTCTAGTAGCCAAATGGGTCCTCTAAAATACCTATAGTAGCTCATATTGCCTAAATTGACATTAGTGTTTTTTATGATTTTTTAAATGTTCTCCCATATACCGGTAATGTAGGAGCACTGAAGAAAAAAATTATTTTCTCTAAAGCCTCAACTACTAGAGCAACGTAAAATAGCAATTCTAGTAGCCAAATTGGTCCTCTAAAATACCTATAGTAGCTCATATTGCCTAAATTGAATTTAGTATTTTTTTATGATTTTTTTAACTGTTCTCCCATATACCGGTAATGTAGGAGCACTGAAGGAAAAAATTATTTTCTCAAAAGCCTCAACTACTAGAGCAACGTAAAATAGCAATTCTAGTAGCCAAATTGGTCCTCTAAAATACCTATAGTGGCTCATATTGCCTAAATTTACTTTAACATTTTTTATGATTTTTTTAAATGTTCTCCCATGTGCCGGTAATGTAGGACCACTGAAGGAAAAAATTGGTTTCTCAAAAGCCTCAACTACTAGAGCAACGTAAAATAGCAATTCTAGTAACCAAATGTGTCCTCTAAAATACCTAGAGCAGCTCATATTGCCTGAATTTAACTTAGTATTTTTTATGATTTTTTTAAATGTTCTCCCATATACCGGTAATGTAGGAGCACTGAAGGAAAAAATTGTTTTCTCGAAAGCCTCAACTACTAGAGCAACGTAAAATAGCAATTCTAGTAGCCAAATTGGTCTTCTAAATTACCTATAGTAGCTCATATTGCCTAAAATTGACTTTAGTATTTTTTATGATTTTTTTAAATGTTCTCCCATATACCGGTAATGTAGGACCACTGAAGGAATTTTTTTTTCTCAAAAGCCTCAACTACTAGAGCAACGTAAAATAGCAATTCTAGTAACCAAATGTGTCCTCAAAAATACCTATAGTAGCTCATATTGCCTAAATTGAATTTAGTATTTTTTATGATTTTTTTTAAATGTTCTCCCATATACCGGTATTGTAGGAGCACTGAAGGAAAAAATTATTTTCTCAAAAGCCTCAACTACTAGAGCAACGTAAAATAGCAATTCTAGTAGCCAAATGTGTTCTCTAAAATACCTATAGTAGCTCATATTGCCTAAATTGAATTTAGTATTTTTTATGATTTTTTTTAAATGTTCTCCCATATACCGGTAATGTAGGAGCACTGAAGGAAAAAAAATATTTTCTCAAAAGTCTCAACTACTAGAGCAACGTAAAATAGCAATTCTAGTAACCAAATGTGTCCTCTAAAATACCTATAGCAGCTCATATTGCCTAAATTGAATTTAGTATTTTTTATGATTTTTTTAAATGTTCTCCCATATACCGGTAATATAGGAGCACTGAAGGATAACATTATTTTCTCAAAAGCCTCAACTACTAGAGCAACGTAAAATAGCAATTCTAGTAGCCAAATGGGTTCTCTAAAATACCTATGGTAGCTCATATTGCCTAAATTGACTTTAGTATATTTTATGATTTTTTTCAAATATTCTCCCATGTGCCTGTAATGTAGGACCACTGAAGGAAAAAATTATTTTCTCAAAAGCCTCAACTACTAGAGCAACGTAAAATAGCAATTTTAGTAACCAAATGTGTCCTCTAAAATACCTATAGTAGCTCATATTGCCTAAATTGAAATTAGTATTTTTTTTATGATTTTTTTTAAATGTTCTCCCATATACCGGTAATGTAGGAGCACTGAAGGAAATTTTTTTTTTCTCAAAAGCCTCAACTTCTAGAGCAACGTAAAATAGCAATTCTAGTAACCAAATGTGTCCTCTAAAATACCTATAGTAGCTCATATTGCCTAAATTGAATTTAGTGTTTTTTATGATTTTTTTAAATGTTCTCCCATATACCGGTAATGTAGGAGCACTGAAGGAAAAAATTATTTTCTCAAAAGCCTCAACTACTAGAGCAACGTAAAATAGCAATTCTAGTAGCCAAATTGGTCCTCTAAAATACCTATAGTAGCTCATATTGCCTAAATTGACTTTAGTATTTTTTATGATTTTTTTAAATGTTCTCCCATATACCGGTAATGTAGGAGCACTGAAGGAAAAAATTATTTTCTCAAAAGCCTCAACTACTAGAGCAACGTAAAATAGCAATTGTAGTAGCCAAATGGGTCCTCTAAAATACCTATAGTAGCTCATATTGCCTAAATTGACTTTAGTTTTTTTTATGATTTTTTTAAATGTTCTCCCATATTCCGGTAATATAGGACCACTGAAGGAAAAAAATATTTTCTCAAAAGTCTCAACTACTAGAGCAACGTAAAATAGCAATTCTAGTACCCAAATGTGTCCTCTAAAATACCTATAGTAGCTCATGTTGTCTAAATTGACTTTAGTCTTTATGATTTTTTTAAATTATCTTCGATATGCTGCTTCTTCTATTCGCACCCTGGTGTCGAATATCTGAACAAACAGCAACCAAAAGGCTTAACTCACCAACCAAATAGCACATCTATAAATAAATTAACGCTCCTCGATTTCTGTATAAATTCGAAGTACTATTAGCACAGACTAACATACATAACACTATAAGGGAATTCCCTCAAAAAGCATCGATCCGACAATTTTCCCAGAACACTAGCTCCACCTTTTATTCACAGTCCCAAACACTAATTTACTGGTGGGTTACCCCTCAGGTTTGGGAACAATTTTTCACTAGTGGTCTATCCCCCATAAGCTTGTTCATATGTCAGTGGCGCCATAATTTCAAATGTGGCCACAGTCCCAACTACAAATATATTTAAAATGACCGTTAAAGCGGGCGAAGCTTTGTTTTTGAGTGTTATGTCTGTTAGTCTGTGCTATTAGTGCACATATAACACATTGTAGATTTCAAAAGCAAAAACAGATTTCTATGAAGTAATAACGATTAAAACAATGTAATGTTGCAATGGGAGTAGCGTTCAGATGCTAATTTTTCTGTTTTGACTAATATTTTCCAATATTATATAAAATTCTGTTTTTAACTGATTTTATATGGGCAATATTCGGAGCACAATAAAACGGCGATTCTAGCAGTCAAATGGGCCCTTTACAATACTTATAGAATGGAATCCACACCAGGAAATAATAATACAGTACGTAAACAAGATCGCATCGTAATTTTCTGGCTGATGATTTTACATGATTTAACCTATAAAATTACGAGCTGCACTCAGTAAGATTGTGATACATAGTACTTAGGCGAAGCATATGTATGTCATTTTTCGACCTAGTAACTCTATGTCGGTATGGCCCAATTAGCAAAGATGCGTGCTCAGTGAGCAAATGGTTGCTGATGGTTGTAGGTTCGAATCTCGGTATTTACATGTGCTTTTCTTATTTATGATTGATCATCATACAGAAGCAGCAAGCAAAACCAACCGGTTGATAGTAAAGTAAAAGTAGTGTACCGCGCCACCGAGCCCCCCCCCCCCGGGGTGTTTATACACTACCACCCCATATTCACAGAGTTTTTTGTAATGTCACAGATTTTGTCCTAATTTTTGATCCCAGATTATTTTTTACAGATGACAGATTTTTAGCATTTTGATGAAAATTTCACAGATTTTTGGAAATATTATTGTTTCACTGCTGAGCACGCACGCTTAGCATTCCATCAAATCAAAATGCAAACCATAAAACAATATTTTAGCGCCGCCGGGTAATATTTTCCATCGTTGGCTTTTTGTTACATACGATTCAATGGAAATTTACAGGTTTCGTTCAAATGGCGTCTGTAAGGCGGGTGTAATGTGTATTTTTTCGCGTCGTCATTTGTTTAAAATTCCACTTAGCACTACATTCGAATTTTTGTTTCGCTCGAACACATTTATAAAACCCTATCATTTTATTAAACTCGCAAAAAAAAAATCGGCAAATATAATTAGTTGTCCAGAGAGCGAACTATCGATTGATTGAAGAATTAACGTTTTTTATTCGTCCATCACATACCAGATTAATTTTTAAACATTTAATCCAAAATGGTATTTCATACGGCACATACGATAAGGTTATACAGTATGAAAGAAACCTGTAAATTTCCGTTGAATCAAATATAATGAAATGTTACGACGAGTGATATGAATATTACACGACCATAGCGTCATTATTAAAAAAAAATCTCTACTGGCAATACCAGGTGGGATTCGAACCGACGACTATCAGTAATCATTTGCTCACTGAGCATGCCTCTTTGCTTACAAGGCCATACCAGCATATACTTGCTTGGTTGACAAATGGCATACACACTAATTAAATATTAGCCCAGGGTACTCCAATGAGAACCAAATGAAGAAATACCTTCAATTCCATAAAATGTTTCATGTTTCAAGGGTTGTGGAAAACGCAAGCGCATATTTCTTCGGTTTTTCTGATAGCAAACTTTTCTTTTACACATCTTGTAAATCTACAATGTATTATATGTGCACCAATAGTACTTCGAATTTTACAGAATTCGAGGAGCGTTAATTTATTTATAGATGTGCTATTTGGTTGGTGAGTTAAGCCTTTTTTTGCTGGTTGTTCAGATATTCGACACCAGGGTGCGAATAGAAGAAGCAGCATATCGAAGATAATTTAAAAAAATCATAAAGACTAAAGTCAATTTCGACAACATGAGCTACTATAGGTATTTTAGAGGACACATTTGGTTACTAGAATTGCTATTTTACGTTGCTCTAGTAGTTGAGGCTTTTGAGAAAATAATTTTTTCCTTCAGTGCTCCTACATTACCGGCACATGGGAGAACATTTAAAAAAAATCATAAAAAATACTAAAGTCAATTTAGGCAATATGAGCTACTATAGGTATTTTAGAGGACCAATTTGGCTACTAGAATTGCTATTTTACGTTACTCTAGGAGTTGAGGCTTTTGAGAAAATAATTTCTTCCTTCAGTGCTCCTACATTACCGGTATATGGGAGAACATTTAAAAAAAATCATGAAAAATGCTAAATTCAATTTAGGCAATATGAGCTACTATAGGTATTTTAGAGGACCCATTTGGCTACTAGAATTGCTATTTTACGTCGCTCTAGTAGTTGAGGCTTTTGAGAAAATAATTTTTTTCTTCAGTGGTCCTACATTACCGGCACATGGGAGAATATTTTAAAAAAAATCATAAAAAATACTAAAGTCAATTTAGGCAATATGAGCTACTATAGGTATTTTAGAGGACCAATTTGGCTACTAGAATTGCTATTTTACGTTGCTCTAGTAGTTGAGGCTTTTGAGAAAATATTTTTTTCCTTCAGTGCTCCTACATTACCGATATATGGGAGAACTTTTAAAAAAATCATAAAAAAAACTCAATTCAATTTAGGCAATATGAGCTACTATAGGTATTTTAGAGGACACATTTGGTTACTAGAATTGCTATTTTACGTTGCACTAGTAGTTGAGGCTTTTGAGAAAATATTATTTTCCTTCAGTGGTCCTATATTACCGGAATATGGGAGAACATTTAAAAAAATTATTAAAAAATACTAAAGTCAATTTAGGCAATATGAGCTACTATAGAAATTTTAGAGAACCCATTTGGCTACTAGAATTGCTATTTTACGTTGCTGTAGTAGTTGAGGCTTTTGAGAAAAATTTTTCCTTCAAAGGTCCTACATTACCGGCACATGGGGGAATATTTAAAAAAAATCATAAAAAATACTAAAGTCAATTTAGGCAATATGAGCTACTATAGGTATTTTAGAGGACCAATTTGGCTACTAGAATTGCTATTTTACGTTACTCTAGTAGTTGAGGCTTTTGAGAAAATAATTTTTTCCTTCAGTGCTCCTACATTACCGGTATATGGGAGAACATTTAAAAAAAATCATGAAAAATGCTAAATTCAATTTAGGCAATATGAGCTACTATAGGTATTTTAGAGGACCCATTTGGCTACTAGAATTGCTATTTTACGTTGCTCTAGTAGTTGAGGTTTTTGAGAAAAAAAATTTCCTTCAGTGGTCCTACATTACCGGTATATGGGAGAACATTTAAAAAAAATCATAAAAAATACTAAATTCAATTTAGGCAATATGAGCTACTCTAGGTATTTTAGAAGACCAATTTGGCTACTAGAATTGCTATTTTACGTTGCTCTAGTAGTTGAGGCTTTTGAGAAAATAATTTTTTTCTTCAGTGCTCCTACATTACCGGTATATGGGAGAACATTTAAAAAAAATCATGAAAAATGCTAAATTCAATTTAGGCAATAAGAGCTACTATAGGTATTTTAGAGGACCCATTTGGCTACTAGAATTGCTATTTTACGTTGCTCTAGTAGTTGAGGCTTTTGAGAAAATATTTTTTTTCCTCAGTGCTCCTACATTACCGGTATATGGGAGAACATTTAAAAAAATCATAAAAAATACTAAATTCAATTTAGGCAATATGAGCTACTATAGGTATTTTAGAGGACACATTTGGTTACTAGAATTGCTATTTTACGTTGCTCTAGTAGTTGAGGCTATTGAGAAAAAAAATTCCTTCAGTGGTCCTACATTACCGGTATATGGGAGAACATTTAAAAAAATCATAAAAAATACTAAAGTCAATTTAGGCAATATGAGCTACTATAGGTATTTTAGAAGACCAATTTGGCTACTAGAATTGCTATTTTACGTTGCTCTAGTAGTTGAGGCTTTTGAGAAAATAATTTTTTCCTTCAGTGCTCCTACATTACCGGTATATGGGAGAACATTTAAAAAAATCATAAAAAATACTAAATTCAATTTAGGCAATAAGAGCTACTATAGGTATTTTAGAGGACCCATTTGGCTACTAGAATTGCTATTTTACGTTGCTCTAGTAGTTGAGGCTTTTGAGAAAATATTTTTTTTCCTCAGTGCTCCTACATTACCGGTATATGGGAGAACATTTAAAAAAATCATAAAAAATACTAAATTCAATTTAGGCAATATGAGCTACTATAGGTATTTTAGAGGACACATTTGGTTACTAGAATTGCTATTTTACGTTGCTCTAGTAGTTAAGGCTATTGAGAAAAAAAAACTTCCTTCAGTGGTCCTACATTACCGGTATATGGGAGAACATTTAAAAAAATCATAAAAAATACTAAAGTCAATTTAGGCAATATGAGCTACTATAGGTATTTTAGAAGACCAATTTGGCTACTAGAATTGCTATTTTACGTTGCTCTAGTAGTTGAGGCTTTTGAGAAAATAATTTTTTCCTTCAGTGCTCCTACATTACCGGTATATGGGAGAACATTTAAAAAAATCATAAAAAATACTAAATTCAATTTAGGCAATATGAGCTACTATAGGTATTTTAGAGGACACATTTGGTTACTAGAATTGCTATTTTACGTTGCTCTAGTAGTTGAGGCTTTTGAGAAAATAATTTTTTCGTTCAGTGCTCCTACATTACCGGTATATGGGAGAACATTTAAAAAAATCATAAAAAAATACTAAATTCAATTTAGGCAATATGAGCTACTATAGGTATTTTAGAGGACACATTTGGTTACTAGAATTGCTATTTTACTTTGCTCTAGTAGTTGAGGCTTTTGAGAAAAAAAAATTTACTTCAGTGGTCCTACATTACCGGTATATGCGAGAACATTTAAAAAAAATCATAAAAAATACTAAAGTCAATTAAGGCAATATGAGCTACTATATGTATTTTAGAAGACCAATTTGGTTACTAGAATTGCTATTTTACGTTGCTCTAGTAGTTGAGGCTTTTGAGAAAATAATTTTTTCCTTCAGTGCTCCTACATTACCGGTATATGGGAGAACATTTAAAAAAATCATAAAAATACTAAATTCAATTTACACAATATGAGCTACTACAGGTATTTTAGAGGACACATTTGGTTACTAGAATTGCTATTTTACGTTGCTCTAGTAGTTGAGGCTTTCGAGAAAAAAAAATTTCCTTCTGTGGTCCTACATTACCGGTATATGGGAGAACATTTAAAAAAATCATAAAAAATACTAAAGTCAATTTAGGCAATATGAGCTACTATAGGTATTTTAGAGGACACATTTGGTTACTAGAATTGCTATTTTACGTTGCTCTAGTAGTTGAGGCTGTTGAGAAAATAATTTTTTTCTTCAGTGGTCCTACATTAACGGCACATGGGAGAATATTTTAAAAAAATCATAAAAATTACTAAAGTCATTTTAGGCAATATAAGCTACTATAGGTATTTTAGAGGACCAATTTGGCTACTAGAATTGCTATTTTACGTTGCTCTAGTAGTTGAGGTTTTTGAGAAAAAAAAATTTCCTTCAGTGGTCCTACATTACCGGTATATGGGAGAACATTTAAAAAAAATCATAAAAAATACTAAATTCAATTTAGGCAATATGAGCTACTCTAGGTATTTTAGAAGACCAATTTGGCTACTAGAATTGCTATTTTACGTTGCTCTAGTAGTTGAGGCTTTTGAGAAAATAATTTTTTTCTTCAGTGCTCCTACATTACCGGTATATGGGAGAACATTTAAAAAAAATCATGTAAAATGCTAAATTCAATTTAGGCAATATGAGCTACTATAGGTATTTTAGAGGACCCATTTGGCTACTAGAATTGCTATTTTACGTTGCTTTAGTAGTTGAGGCTTTTGAGAAAATAATTTTTTTCTTCCGTGCTCCTACATTACCGGCACATGGGAGAACATTTAAAAAAATCATAAAAAATACTAAAGTCAATTTAGGCAATATGAGCTACTATAGGTATTTTAGAGGACACATTTGGTTACTAGAATTGCTATTTTACGTTGCTCTAGTAGTTGAGGCTTTTGAGAAAAAATTTTTTTTTCAATGGTCCTACATTACCGGTATATGGGAGAACATTTAAAAAAAATCATAAAAAATACTAAAGTCAATTTAGGCAATATGAGCTACTATAGGTATTTTAGAAGACCAATTTGGCTACTAGAATTGCTATTTTACGTTGCTCTAGTAGTTGAGGCTTTTGAGAAAATAATTTTTTCCTTCAGTGGTCCTACATTACCGGTATATGGGAGAACATTTAAAAAAAATCATAAAAAATGCTAAATTCAATTTAGGCAATATGAGCTACTATAGGTATTTTAGAGGACACATTTGGTTACTAGAATTGCTATTTTACGTTGCTCTAGTAGTTAAGGCTTTTGAGAAAATAGTTTTTTCCTTCAGTGCTCCTACATTACCGGTATATGGGAGAACATTTAAAAAAAATCATAAAAAATACTAAAGTCAATTTAGGCAATATGAGCTACTATAGGTATTTTAGAGGACACATTTGGTTACTAGAATTGCTATTTTACATTGCTCTAGTAGTTGAGGCTTTTGAGAAAATAATTTTTTTCTTCAGTGGTCCTACATTACCGGCACATTGGAGAATATTTTTAAAAAAAATCATAAAAAATACTAAAGTAAATTTAGGCAATATGAGCTACTATAGGTATTTTAGAGGACCAATTTGGCTACTAGATTTGCTATTTTACGTTGCTCTAGTAGTTGAGGCTTTTGAGAAAATAATTTTTTCCTTCAGTTGTCCTACATTACCGGCACATGGGAGAATATTTTAAAAAAATCATAAAAAATACTAAAGTCAATTTAGGCAATATGAGCTACTATAGGTATTTTAGAGGACCCATTTGACTACTAGAATTTCTATTTCACGTTGCTCTAATTGTTACTGTTTCGGAGAAAGATATAAAAGCATTGGCGCATATCAAAGAAAAATGAGGCATAGTTGGTACTACGGCTATTACATTGATTCAATCGTCATTGTTTAATAGTACTTTACCATTGTTTTTAATCTGCAACGTTTTCATTATTGTTTATATGTGCAATAGTGGTATTTTGAATTTATCGAATATGCTAGCATCAATCAATTTACAGGTGAGCTTTTTGGTTGGTGAGATGAGCTTTTTGATTGGTGAGCTGAGCTTGTTCAGCTATCCTACACCAGGTGGCTAATACGCTACAGTGGTGGCCATAGGAGCTTTTCGGTTGCTGAGCTTTTTGGTTGCTGGATATTTTGGTTGGTAAGTTCACAGAAGTTCTCGACGGCCGAAAACGAGCGAAGCATCTAATGTGTCATCCGAAATAATCTTGCTATCCGAAGAATGTGCACAACTAGAAGCGACGCCGGCTAACTTTAACAATATATCTAAACTGATGGCAGATGCTCAACCGTTTCATAACCCTCTAATAAATGGCAAGAAAACAGTCACTGATATTCTTAACGTATTGCCTCATTATAAATCATATAATGGTGCTATGGTACGTATGCTTCATTCTTGTTATTTTTTTAAGTATCAAGTTTATTCTTTTTTTAGATTCGAAAGGCATACGAACGCATGAACCCTAATTATAATGCGGAATCAGACTTAAAAAAAGTTTTATGCCTGGGCTTGATCCTTGAAGGCGGCACGTTTAAAAAAGTTCAAGATGGTAAGTTAGAATCAACGTGAAGTTAACAAATTCAGCCACTGATACCTAATCTTACTCTTGTTAATCCCAAATTCCTTATTTGTTAACTAAAATCATAATATAATTTTAGATCATGTCCGTGGATGTCTTCGAATCATGGCCCAACTCTCCAGAAAAGGCGTCAGAAAGCCGCGCATTATAATGCCATTGGAAGTCGAGGAAGAGTTGGCAGCGCCACTAATTCGATGGATTGGTGTAAATTATTTCTTTAAATTCTCAATTTTGCAAAAAAAAATATTGTTACCTTTTTAACCAGGAATCGCCATCAGCCTTAGCTGTTCAACTAGGAACATATGCAGCGTACGCGGTGGAGCATGGTGAGCCGGTGCCTCCGCACATTGTTAACCAGGGAGACGTATTCATGATGTTTGTACAGGGCCACATCATTTCCTTGGGTACGAGCTCAGTTCAAGCTATAGATACATTCGTTAAATCTTTTTGTGTGTTCAACTGCAAGGTGCCAGCTACAATTATAAAGCTAGTGGAACTAGTTGAAGTTTTGTCCTATAAAGTCAAAAATGACAGCTCTAGACTCTCGGTCAATCAATTAGTTCACAAAATGCGTGAGTCAATTACAGCACATGACCTATAAATTTGACTCTATTTGAATAAATTCGAAAAATAAAAATGAATTTGATTTTTTTTACTTCTCGAAAAGAAATGGAAATACAAATGTAGTACAATATTTACGCATTATTGACTTTTTAAAAGAAGTAAAAAATATGTATTTTGTACTCTTTTAAGAAAGTAAAACCTATGTATTTAACTTTTCAGGCATGAGTATAAATTGCTCATTTTATACTTTGTTGAAAGAGTCAAAACTATGCATTTTTTACTTTGTTGTCTGGAGTAGAAAGTATGCAGATTCTGACGTATATTCTGTTTACGCAAAAGAGAGTAAAAACAATATATTCATTTTATGGGTAGTCCCAGTTTCCCACCAAAATGCGTACTTCATAGTAATAATAAAGTTTGTTGTGATTACCGTGCAATGCATCGTGGGTATTTGGGGCTCGTAGTGTACCAAAAGTTGAATGTTTCATATTAATATGTCCGTAATACAATAAAGATAACAAAATCGAATATGATTGACATTAACGTGAAAGTCAGGTAAAATGATTTTTTCGTTCTCGGAGATTAACTCAAAAATAAAAGCGATTTTCGAAAATCCAAGAATACTTATCTCTTCGTAATTAAATTTTCTACAACTAAGTATGCTTGGAATTTTGAAATTTTTCTTTTTGAAGCCGGGAATGTCTTTTGAAGCAAGAAAATGGCTATAACTCCGCTCTGACAGCATGAATCGAAAATTGAAAAACACTGTTCGATGCGAAATTTTATGGGTAATTCCAATATATAATTATTTACACAACAATTATTGCGAAAATAGCATAAATTTTCATTTCCCGCATCATAGTTTTGGATAGTTTTTCCCGTTTTCATTGATTCTTTTTGCCTACCGCATCGCTTTGTTTTGCAATGAGTTGATGTGCGAGATGCACGGGTGGTTCAATTGGTCACTGCACAGTGACGTCATGCTCTAAATGTGACAGGTGGGGGTCCTGTTGATTACATTTTGAACTTAGAGATTATTCGTATTCTCAAAATTAAGCATTTAAAATATATTGGGAATCATGGTTTTAGAAGTACAAATGTTCTCATGAGCGCCTTACAATTAAATTGTGCTATTCCCTACTGTGCGAAAATGTATATGAAAGATCTAATTAGTGAACTAATTATTTGTTTATCAAATACTTCTAGTGTTCTCTGAATCGGTAACTAGTTTTGCGGTTAAATTTCTTGGTAATTAATTATTAGCACTAAGCTTATTTCAATGGAATTCAAATTTGTTAAGTCCAAACTGTAAACAAAAGTACCAGCACTTGTCAAATTTGTGAGGTTAAGGCATTTCATACAATGGTCAATGGCAAAATATTGAAAGAAAAAAATACATGCAAACATTCCAAACAAAACGATGCAACTTGACAAGTACATAATAACTATTTTGGACTTCCATGTTACTATATTTCAGAATAGTGTTGAAGTACAGTATAGTGTACACTTTATTTACTAAATCGTTTGTTTCACTTTCAATGCCGGTTAGGTTGATAGCTATGAGTATACATATTGTGCGCGTTTCTGATATTTCTGCTGTTTAGAAGCTCGTATATAAGGAAAACCCGCTGATCAAATATTCGTGCTCATTTCGTTTTTGTTGCTTATTGTTGAAGAGTAGGTAAATGAAATATGATTTAGATTATACTCTTCTGCAAAGTTCTATTAGTTATAATAAATTGGAGCGGCGGTTCCAGAAGCCGTAAACAATTCGGTCACAAGCAGTCAATTGTAAAGTGAACTGATAAAACAAATCAAAGTCACTTTCGCCCAACTTCGTAGCTCACAGAAAAAATATTTTGTAATGTTACATTGATTATCATGCACATATTAGGAGCATGTAAATAGATGTAAAAGCAAATGATTCCGCAAACACGCGTGTTTTATTTAGCGGATTTTTCTATGATTTTTCACGTCAATTGAAAATTACTCTTTCATTATTTGAAAAACTATTGCATTTCTGCTTTTATATTTGGATGTGGTGTAAAATACATGACGTGCAATATCATATGAATAAAGAGGTAAAATTATATGCCTTTTGATGCTCTAATTATGTGCGTTGATTCGAATTTGATTTTCAATTAAATTTTCGATTCAAACTGTGCATGTTTACAACCATGCTTGTTTGCATGTCGTATAAATTTCATCATATCTTGGTATGTTGATTTGTAGTGCACAACACAATTGCAGGGCTAGTGCTACTGAATCTACTGTTCCAATAAATTTGTTCTATTGATAGGTTCTATTCGACTTCTGGATATATTTGAAGAGTTGTATACAATAAGGTTCAAAGTTACACAAGCTCCTTCAATAATTTTGGGCAAGGTTTTGCCTGAAACGGGCCTGATTCTCGCAGATAAGCTGTGGGCCGTAGAAGAAACACATTTTTCTCGGAATATTGTTCAAAAATTTTCCATCACGGTCATGAATCATAACTGATTCCATGACATTTCTTCCTCATTTTGTTGATCGTCTTGCCACGTCGTCGCGCCACGTTCCTGACAGTATCTGCTTGTCCTACCCATATTTGTTACGGCTGTTGTAAGTTTACTATTCCATTTTCTATTATGACTTGTAACCACTAATAACTGACGTGCAAATCATGTTTTCAATGTGTATAAGAGAAATGCCGATCCTTTTCAATTGACAGCGGCAAGTAGCAACTTGCCACTAACCCACTAACCGGCGTTACGATCAGCCGGCAGAATTGCAGCAATCGGTATTTTTAAAATGTAGTAATCTTCGAGATAATTTAAATTTTTTTGCAACCAAACTCTCAATCTGACATTTCTGCCTGATCGACCTACTGATCATTATATCCTAACAGGTAACACACCACTCTTTGGGAATATATCTAACAATTATTTGCTGACATAATTTTGGAGTTTATTCTGTTAAAATGTTTGAAATATTCTTAGCGTTTTAGAAATAGAACTATTTTTATTTTTCTATTTTTTTTTTTGGCGGACGGCTGATATGGATGTTTCTACTTTCAAATGGGGGAACATACTGATTCGGTTGTTCGAGGACTCATTTGATCTTGAGCATAGTGATCGAGTCATTCGATTCGGGTCAATGGACTGTCATCTATAAGAGATGATCAGACTGAAGGTGGGTGTTTTTATCTCTTAAATCGCTCTGTCGCTTTGGCTCGTGAAGATGGCGAGTAATACTCGTCTATAACGAATCGGATTCGCTGTTTTCAGAAACAGAGATGACAATCTCTTATGGATGGAACCTTCTCTTAAACATACTATTCAGCCACTAGTTAATGCTCAACTAGATCAACTTAATAAACTGAAACACGTAGTTTTTGAAGAAATCCAATCCACGTGAACCACATCACCAAACACCTAAAAGCAGTTTAGATGCATGTAATATCTATTTCTTTATCGCTCTCGCAGGTTGATGGGATTGACGATATTGTAAACATCATCAAGCCACATTCATTAGAGTTATCTAAATATAAGGATCTTCGCTCTTTTTAGTTTCTATTTGCACCAAGTTTTACTACTAGAGGTTAATTAGTTCTCATGTTAATAATCCACAAATCATTATGACTACTCCGGATTTTATATAAGAAATCCGCTTCAAGATGTTGATTACAATACGCCTCGATAGTGTTGCATCGAGGAGGCCGGGAAGGCTGATGAGTCTTTTTTCTGTTCTATACCTTTCCTCTATTTACCCTCTAATAGCCGACAATAAACCAGTAACAAATAGATAATTGAGAAAGGATGTGCTATGTGTGGTGGTTGGCTATTCAAGTATTGGTAGAGTTTGAAGTACTAATGTATATCTTTCATGTGATGATCATAAATTCAGCTGTATCTTGTACCTATCTAATCTATTACGTCTCTCATATGTTGTCCTTTATTTCTTCTTTTCGACTCCTATACTGCCATTCTACACCCGCCTTCAGCTGGGTCAGCAAAGATGGTGATAGTGAACGTCTTAACACTCACACATTCTCAAACGCGGTCTCAAGCGGGAACCTACAAAAATGCCCTCGCACACGCGATTACGAATCTATCACGTCCGGAAGTCTATCCTTGATCCTAGAAGCCTAGGTCCATGCCTTCAGCTGGACCAATTAAGAAAATACGCTCATACCTATTAGACAACACGTCTCATGGCGACATGACCGGGAACCCTATCGATATAAGAAATCCCACTCTCTACCAGAATTCTAACCGTGCACCGAAAATTTAATATCAGACTCACGGTTCGCGCGACCATTCAAGAACACACGTTATAAAATTACGTTAGTGCACAAACATTAGAGCCCCTCGTGATTTTCCAAGCAACCTACGCCCACGAACTCGCAAACATGATTACACCCCGGTGATAAGGTGAAAATCTCAGCACTCATAAACTTACCAACGCGATCTCAAGACTCAACCTACAAACTCCCGCGTTCGCTCCATTATGAATCGGGATCGTCCGGAAGTCTCTATCCTCGGTACCTATAAAAAATCTTCATTAATAAAAAAATAATAAAATTGAAAAATAACTCCCATATCCACTAGACAAAACGTTCCATGGCGACATGACCGGAAACTCTAGTGATATGGGGTAACTCTCTCCCTGTCAGAATGTGATCCGCACACCGAAAACTAAATATCAGAATGGCGGTCCGCGAATATATGAATGGCCGCAGGATTTCAAAATCGAATTTATACACGTGAAGTCACATACATGCGACAAACACGTCAATATACGAACGCTTAAGCCCTTCGCGATCATCTACGTACACCTATGCCCGCGATCGCGTAAACTTGATAACACTCCGGCAATTGTGTGAACGTTTTAGTACTTACGAAGTTACAAATGCGGTCTTAAACGCGAACCCGCAAACGCGCGCGATCATGAATCGGTCACGTCCGGAAATCTTTAGGCCTTCATTCTAGCAATTTAGGTCCATACATTCAGTTGGACCAATAAAAAAAATAAAGCTCATATCCACTAGACCACGCGTTCTACGGCGACATTATTAGGAACTCTAATGATATGGAAGAACCCACTTTCTTCTGGAATCTGAACCATACACAAAAAATTAAGTATCAGATTCACGGTCCGCGCATAATCATTCTAGAACACACGCGAATATGCGAAAGGCACACGGTTATGCAATAGAATTTATACACGCGAAGTTACATACACGTTAGCACACGCGACATACAAACGCACACGCGATCGAGCACGTTAACGTACAAATGTTCGAGCCCTTCGCGATGATACACGCGATCGCGAGTTCCTGCGCCCGCACATACCTGAATCGCACAAAGGATATGTAAGTAGGGGCTTGCCCACTACTCGGGTTCTTGTTTGCCCGGCGAACCCTTCTTTTCAGGGCGGCCTAGGTGCCTCTACAGAATTTCGGATTTTCGTAACAACAAAAAAACAAAAGTAAACAAACAAAATAAATTACTAAATTTACCGATTTTATTGTCCTCAAACTCTCCACTTCACTGCTGCTGCTGGTGGCTCACTGCTGCGGGCGGAAAGGCGGGCGGTTTCCTCCGACCGGCCGGGACAACAACGGCCGCGTTCTCCTTTGGTCGTTGGCTGCTCCGGCAGCGGTCCTTGGCGTTTAGCTAGGGAGGTGAGCTTGGCTCCTTTGTTGGAACCTCCCTAGCGACGTTGGCGACGAATCGCCGGATCGTCTACTCGCCGTAAACGATCCCGGAAGTTACCGCAGTAAACTTCCCAGGGGGAACCTTTGTCCGCCCTGCTTCGCTCTCCTTGACGTTTAGCTGTGAAGGAGAGCTAGGCTCGTTCGGCTGATCCTTCACAGCGAGAGCGGAAAGGCGTCTTCTGGGTCCTTTATGGTTAGCCGGGGAAGCGAGTGACTCCTTAACGATTAGCTTCCCAAATCGGCGACCCGACACCAGACTTTTTCCGAATGCCCGGACCACACACCGACACACTGACGGATTTCACTTCTCGTCACACGCGCGCACTGAACTTTATAACAGTGGCGGGAAACTGTCCCGAAAAAAGAACAAATTTGGGACGTCTGTTCCTGGCTGTGGTCCGTCACTTTCTCTAACTCGATGGCCGCCTTCCGCACTCCACTATCACAAACCGCCAACCGCCTTGTCGCACAGCTGTCAACGATGAGCAGCATAACCAGTACACACGAATTTTTGCAAGAGGAGAGCGGTAGCCTACCTAAGCCCTATGTTACTAATTCACAAACATAAAACAAAAATTATCTAACCTATCTGTACGAATAAAACCGTTCACAAACGCGAAAATGAACAAAAATTTACAACTAAATGTGAACGGTACCGAACAGCGGTGAGCATAATTTTACGTAAACAATACACTCTACGGAGTGTATACGCAAAAAAGGGTATATTTCCACCCAGTGCTAAATTGTTACCCTGACGGGTTACAATCTCGCCCACACCGGGTGGAAAAAAATTGGCAACAATTTTTTTTCTAAACTAACACCTAACACCGATACAATAATAATGAACGAAATGAATAAATAAATAAATAAACAAAGAAAAACTAACTACACCTAATTATTTCTTCCGCAATTTATCAAAATTCATCAAAAAATTAATCGACCGGATGTACTCATTGGTGAAAAGTTTGCCTGTGTTTTGCCTGATAATACTGACAGCATACGCGAAACGAGAGGCTATCAGCCATCGTCATTATTCGGTTATGGGTTGAACCCTAAATCCAATCCGAATACAAAATCGGAAACAACCGATATTCCCAAAATTCTGCAAGTGGCATTGACAATTTTCAATGTTTCAACTTGCAGGGGAACGGTTGTCGGCATTATATTGTTTTTTTTTCATCGACTGTCCAGAAATGTCTTTCGTGTCCTCACGGTACCAGTACTATACGCTTGTGCTGGGGTTTCTATCCAAATACATTCATACAATTTCATTCATTCATCCTCAATCACTGGCCTGCTCGATCATTCACATTCCGATAAGCACTTCGAATTAACCCCAAAACAACTTTATCTAATCATTCACTCGAACATTCATTCACTCTGTTCGATTCCACACTCATACATTCACACATACAATACCGCTTAACACGTCATCGTTTCTCCCACTCGCAAACATTCCGGACAAAATGTTTGTTTATTCGTCCCTTTTCGCCTCAAAACGCTTCGTATATGGCAAAAGAAACGTTTGAGAGGGACCAAAGAATGTCTTTCGCATAATTTAAACAGATCAAAATGATTCCCGCTGGAATCAAACGAACCACCCCAGGTTTAACCACAAACCCAAAATTATGCGAAATGAAATTTTATTCGATTCGAAATCGAAGACGCGAGGCGCTTTTTACCCCATTCGCTCTTCCACTCACACTACTCTGATCCAAATCGGGCTACACCTGCATGATGCAGAGCATTGATGCGAACATCGGGGAAAGTGTCAAATCGATGATCCATTCGATATGATGAATGAATCATCAAAATCGTAAATAAAAACAAAACAGTTCGCGAAATCGGTTAGCAAACTGTTTTTATTCGCGGTTTTTTTTTCGTTTACGGTCGGCTCCGGAGTAGTAGTCGCGCAGGAAACCCATTTCCGCGAGTGTTGTGTCCCTGTTGGAAAAGGGAGTAGTGATTTTCTTGTGAGATTGTGCTCCAAACAAGGAGATTTTATATAATTTAGTGCACCCGTAGGTGCGAGTGTTCCCCACAGAAAGGGGTTTTTGAAAAATTTTATGTTGAATGAATGTGTATGCATCCGGCGGTGAAAAGACGGTACGATAGGTTCGTTTTGTTTCTTCCAAACACTGGTACTGGTTTGGTAAGAAAGTTTTGTTTACCGTAACCGTCTCGACCGCCGGAGCAAAGCAAATTAGTGGATAATTTGGTTACCTCACTGCACGAGTGGGGCGCAAAAGAATTTTTTTGTATTTGTTTGCCGAACACGACAGGTAGTGTATTTAGATGCGTCCGGTGCCCGGGAGAACGGCACGGTATAAGATTAGTGTTTTTTTTTTAATAGAGTATTCCACCCTACTGTAGTCGTCATCGGGGCCGGAGCATATATTTCGTGCGAGTGTTTGTTTACCACACTGCGAGAGTGTGGCTCTGAAAAATTGCAAGAAGGTGTTGAAGAACCTTCTCGCGGCAGAGTTGGTCTTCCACAATAAAAATAGAGAAGACGGAGAAATGTTTGTTTTTTTTTATTCGGACCAAAGTCCGTGTTGTTGCCGTCGGGAACTGACGGCTGCTTTTGGAAAACTCCCAAGTGAGTAATCCATATAAAAGCATACCGTCAGTCCACAGACGGCACGGAAAAGTTTTTATGCTGGTTTAAGGAGATTTGCTGGCCAAACTCCGAGATTTTTACCTGCTAAATCCTCCAGCTCGTAGGAGGATACACCTTTTTTTGAGACAATTTTTGCCGGTAAGTATTGTGGTCCAAGTTTAGCATTGTAAGACTCGAGTGCATTCGACAACTTCATGTTTGGACGGTATACCATTTGTCCCGTTTCAAAAGGTTTGGAGAACTTTCGATGACGCAAGTTGTACTGATGTCGAATGCCCTCGCTTGCCTTTGCCAAATTTTTGACCACAATCTCCCGGATTTTGTCTATCTGTTGGTGTCTTGTTTCTAGGTCACCCTCACCGGAAATCCTGCTGAAGTCATCGGCAGATGCCATTTCACACCCGTGTATAATGAAATGTGGACTAAACCCAGTGGAGGAATGAACGGTAGTATTTAGGATGCGCTCCACATCGGTGATGTGGACATCCCAGTTGCGCTGCTCGGTTCGAGCATATGCCCGGATTGCGGTGTTTATCGAGCGATTTGTTCGCTCCACTGGGTTAGCCTGCGAATGATAGCGGGAGTTCAGCCAATGTTTGACGTTGGTTTCTTTTATGAATTGACTGAACTCCTTCGAGGTGAAAGTGGAGGCATTGTCGCTTAGCAGAATTTCCGGGCTGCCATGGCGATTGAACTACTGTTCGCGCAGTATCGTACAGAGTGACGTACTAGCGATTTTGCGAACGGGGGTTAACATGACGTACTTACTGAAGACATCGAGGACGACAAGCAAGTGTTGATTGCCACGTTTGCTTTTTGGAAGAGGACCAATATAGTCCACAGAAACCATTCGCCATGGTGCATTAGTCGCACGCGACTTACCCATTTCGGGCTGGACTGGGACGAAAGGAGCTTTGATTTCCTTGCACGTCCCACATTCTCGAATAAACTTTCGTACTTCAGATCCCATACGAGGCCAGTAATATCGTAACTGCACTTCGTGGATCGTTTTATCGTATCCCACGTGAAGCAAATTTTCGTGGGTACGTTGAATCAAATCTTGACGGAACTCGGGTGCTGGGACGAGTTTCCAACTGAACCGCGAGTCGCACGGAACAACTTTCGAGTTTACATACTTGAAAAGTTGATCATTTTCTACTTTGAAGTCGGCATAGTCATCAGGATTTTGGATAACTTTGGACTTCATGGAACAGTACCAGTCTGAGGTGGACAAAGCGGAAACGGCTGCTACGGCCCGGGATAACGCATCTGGAACGACATTGTCCTTGCCTTTCCGGTGCTCAATAGACATGTCGTAGAGTTGCAATTCTAAACTCCAACGACTCAAACGTGAACTGGTTTTCCATTTAGTCTTCAGTATCCATGTAATCGCTGACGAATCAGTGACCAGTCGAAAATGATAACCTTCCAAGTAACCTCGAAAGTGTTCAACCGCCATTATCACCGCCAGACCTTCCTTTTCAGTTGCATGATAGTTCCTTTGGGGAGTGGTCAGTTTGTGCGAAAAGTAAGCAACTACTTTCTCACCCTCGGGATACTCCTGCACCAGAACAGCAGCGACTGCTACGTCACTAGCGTCTGTCTGAAGAATGAATTCTTTGGAGAAGTCTGGTGGGACTAAAACTGGAGGAGTGACTAGAAGTTCCTTAATTTTAAGGAACGCGAGTTCTGCCTCGGAGTTCCAAACTAAGCTCTTGGTTTTCGTTTTGAGCAGATCGGTCAAGGGAGCAGTGACCTCACTGAACCGATCAATGAAACGGCGGTAATAACCGCACATCCCGAGGAAACGACGAAGTTTCATCACGGTAACCGGTCTCTCGTAGTCGAGAATCGGCTGAATTTTGTCAGGATTGACCTTGAGTCCGTCCCGATTCAACAAATAACCAAGAAACTTTAGTTCGGGGACTCCAAAACGGGATTTTTCCAAATTGATGGTTAGATTGGCTCTTGCTAGACAATCGGCCACTGCTTTGAGCAACTGTATGTGATGCTCGAACGTTTCGCTTACCACGATGATGTCATCTAGGTAGACGAAAACGTAAGGTTCCCATTTACCTCGTCCTAGAACCTGGTCCATCAGTCGCGCCAGAGTAGCGGGGCTGTTGACGAGACCAAATGGTAGACGGGTAAATTGGAACATACCCCTGCCGGGAACACTGAAAGCGGTATATTTGCGACTATCCTTAGCCAGGGGTACCTGGAGAAAGGCCTCCTTCAAGTCTATGGTAGACAGGTACTTCGCCTTGGGTAAGCCGCCCAATATTCGCCCAGGGTGGGGCAGAGGGTATGCATCCCGTACAGTACGCTCATTGAGAGGCCTAGCGTCTAGACAAAGGCGGATTGAGTCGTCTGGTTTCGTGACTGCCACAATATTAAGCGACCAATCCGAATCAGACTCCTCGATACTTCCCATAGACCGCCATCGGTCAACCTCTTCCCAGACCTTTGACAGCTTCTTTGGGCTCATGTGATAAGGATATCGGCAAACGGGTGCCGCACCTTGGAATTCATCTTTGATGACAATCCTGTGCTCTGTGAATGAGGTTGGGCTTAGCTTTCCGGGCTCTACTGCCTGGAAACACTTCTTTACTTCTTCTACGCGCGCTAACTGTTCCGAAGTGAGTATCGACTCACGCGTTACTTCATCTTCTTCATCGTCTTCTGATTCCTGACCTGAGTTCAACAGAGCACAGGTTTGTATCTCAGGAGAAATCCCAAAGGCGCGCCAAAAGTCCATACCTAGAATGGAGTTGACGGTCAGATGCTCTACTACAAGAGTGCATAGGACCTTTGTCAAATTTTGAAAAGTATACGGGAGATACGCTTGTCCAATGATTGGTAAGGATTGACCATTTGCAGAACGTAGTTCGAATGGTCGTTCCAACCTTTTCAAGGGACTTTTCGAAAACTTTCGGTATAGCTTTTTAGTTATAATTGTGGCGTTACTACCACTGTCGAGCAAGGCTTTGAAGGATTTGCCGTACACTGCGACAATTGCAAATGGACGGTTATCGAGCGGGTCGTCAATGACGATGGTTTCGACAGACAAAGAATTATCATAGTCCTCATCACGAGCCGGTCGAAAACTGTCATAAATCTGGGGATTAATAATGAGTTGTTCTTTGGAGCGCTGCTTTACTGCCAACTGCGACTTCAGTTGGTTTTGATCCCGTTTTTTAGGCAGTAAGGGCAACGAGAAACATCAAAACCTTTAAACGCACACACGATGCAGAAGACCCGCTTTGGTTTCCGACATTCTTCATGTTCGTGTCCTTTGTCTCCACAATTATAGCAGACGCCGAGCACGGGAGGACGATGCTTTTCCACCAAATACTCCAGACACATTATAGGTTTCTGCGGTGGTTCGATTGGTTTTTGATTGTTTCCCTCGAGATTCTTGCCATCCTGATTCCCTTGCTGTTTCTTTTTCTGGTTGTCAGGAGGCTTGCTTGAATCAAGACCTGCCGGTTTGGCATTCTTGTTCCAAAACGTTTTGGATTTTGCGTTGCCGTTATTCTGTCTACCTCCCTTTTGGTTTTGATTATTTTGTTTTTGTTTGTTTTGTGGTGGATTATCAGAATAAGCAGCAACTTCTCGAGAAGAACCGAAAACTTTCTGATAAATCGGCGTCTTGGAGGCGTCGATCGATTTACCAAGACTCATCAATTCTGAAAGCGTGTTCACTGGCCTGAGAATCAGCATTTGTTTATAATCGGCTTTCAGGTTCCGCTTGAGCACGTCGAGTTTTTCGCTCGGTGCCATTGGAACCGTCATAGCACGAAATATTTTTTCCATTTCCAGGAAGTATTCCTGGAAAGATTCGTTACGCATCTGCCGGCGCTGGAGAGCCTTCATTTTGAGCGTAGCATGAAGTTCAGGATGTACAAAATTTACCTTGAGCTCGCATGCAAGATGGTTCCAGTTAAACAACCGGTTTTGCGCACGCATAGCCTGATACCAGGTCAAAGCATTGCCAGTGAACAAATGCATCGCAGAATTGAAAAGTTCATCTTCGCACATTTGTTCACACGCAGCGTAATTTGCTACGGTGTCCAAAAACTCATTAAGTCCAGTTCCTTCATCAGTTCCAGCATACTTCCGAATTTTCCAATCAGCGACGCGTTGCGGGTTTCGCGAGTAATACCTGGGGGCCACCATCGATCCGTTTCCCGCATTGGTGGATATCGAAAAGTTCGGATATGATGGTCCCGCCAGCTGTTCGGTCAATTCAGGAACGTAAGGCTGGTTCTGAGTTTGGTACGGGGCTGTGAATCCAGTATTCTGTTTCGGTTTCTCGATAGGAAGTGATGGACATAGATTTTGTTGACCCGAGAATCCTCGCTTCAACACAAATTGATCGGGACTGGGCGCCAGTGTTGGGCGAGGAATCTCTGGTTCATCAAATGAATCGGGTACGTCCATCAAACGCAAATCTTCCAGATCGGTCTGCGGATCCATCTCGGGAGCACTTTCCTTCTGATGTACTAGTGCCCGAAGTTCACTGACGGATTCACGAAGTGAGACAACTTCTTGAACCGTCTTTCTTAAAACTGACGAAATAGTTGTCAGTGAAGCAATCCCACCCATTAGCGTTTCAGTAGCTTTTGAAAAAGCATCAGACCCCTGAGACGCTAGGGCTCTATTATCGTCGGATTGCTGTCGCAATTGTCGAATCTCGTCCCTCATCTCGCACAAGACACGCAACAGGTCGTCCCCTACGAGCTGTTTAGAAAGAGATCCTTGGTTATCGGAAGGATTGGATCCCTGTGGAATTGCAGGTACGTCTGTACTCAGCAAATCTCCCAAAATTTCTCCATCCTCCCCTTCTTGGTTGTCGGGAGGAAGTGCTGCCTGTTCGTCACTGAAATGACTGGCATAAACTGCTAGAACTTCCTCCAGCAACCCCGAAATTTCCTGGTTGACCTCCCCTGCCGCATAATTTCGGATAACCTGGAGCCTAGACCCCAAATGAAGCAACCGTGTTCGGTAAATCTCCTTGTTTGGGCACCGGTACTGGAGATCTTCCTTGATTGTTAGTAATTTACCAAGGCAGATCTCCTTTTCTTCACCCACGTCACCCCGGAAATTGCGAACTAATTCCCTCCGAGACGACCGCTCATGCGACAAAATTCCCCGAAGACGCCGCTGCCGCTGGACACCCGAAAGATCCGAATCAGGAGAGATAAAAATGCTTCGAGATAGCAACTCAAAATCCAGCTCATCGAAATGTAAATGATCGACGCGCATGAACACACACGCTTGGTTGAATTTCTCCAACGCCATCATAACTTGCGCTATATTGGAAGAAATCACCAAGACACAAAGCATGTAAGTACTGGTACGGTAAAATTTCTGATTTTTCGCCCACTAACGATTCCCTTAAAATTTCAGGAAATCAAGCTGCTCCAAAAATGTCTCAAACCGGGTTGAGAATTCAAGGCGATTGGCCACCGCAACCGAATAAATGACAACAACCTTCAAACTACTCGTCCGGCAGACCAAACACAAACAACGCAATCCACAAATTCGGACAAAAAAAGGAAAATGCAAAAATCAAAAAATAATACCAAAAATGTAAATAAATAATAAATATACGACCGCGGAAAAATATTGCGGAAGAAACCTCACCACTGTTCTACGAAAATCCTCGATTTAGTAGAAGCACCCCACACTCCGGAAGAAAAAAATATTTTCCAAAATAGGAAAATATTTTTTTCAGTGTGTTTTGCGCTGTGCGCCAAATGTAAGTAGGGGCTTGCCCACTACTCGGGTTCTTGTTTGCCCGGCGAACCCTTCTTTTCAGGGCGGCCTAGGTGCCTCTACAGAATTTCGGATTTTCGTAACAACAAAAAAACAAAAGTAAACAAACAAAATAAATTACTAAATTTACCGATTTTATTGTCCTCAAACTCTCCACTTCACTGCTGCTGCTGGTGGCTCACTGCTGCGGGCGGAAAGGCGGGCGGTTTCCTCCGACCGGCCGGGACAACAACGGCCGCGTTCTCCTTTGGTCGTTGGCTGCTCCGGCAGCGGTCCTTGGCGTTTAGCTAGGGAGGTGAGCTTGGCTCCTTTGTTGGAACCTCCCTAGCGACGTTGGCGACGAATCGCCGGATCGTCTACTCGCCGTAAACGATCCCGGAAGTTACCGCAGTAAACTTCCCAGGGGGAACCTTTGTCCGCCCTGCTTCGCTCTCCTTGACGTTTAGCTGTGAAGGAGAGCTAGGCTCGTTCGGCTGATCCTTCACAGCGAGAGCGGAAAGGCGTCTTCTGGGTCCTTTATGGTTAGCCGGGGAAGCGAGTGACTCCTTAACGATTAGCTTCCCAAATCGGCGACCCGACACCAGACTTTTTCCGAATGCCCGGACCACACACCGACACACTGACGGATTTCACTTCTCGTCACACGCGCGCACTGAACTTTATAACAGTGGCGGGAAACTGTCCCGAAAAAAGAACAAATTTGGGACGTCTGTTCCTGGCTGTGGTCCGTCACTTTCTCTAACTCGATGGCCGCCTTCCGCACTCCACTATCACAAACCGCCAACCGCCTTGTCGCACAGCTGTCAACGATGAGCAGCATAACCAGTACACACGAATTTTTGCAAGAGGAGAGCGGTAGCCTACCTAAGCCCTATGTTACTAATTCACAAACATAAAACAAAAATTATCTAACCTATCTGTACGAATAAAACCGTTCACAAACACGAAAATGAACAAAAATTTACAACTAAATGTGAACGGTACCGAACAGCGGTGAGCATAATTTTACGTAAACAATACACTCTACGGAGTGTATACGCAAAAAAGGGTATATTTCCACCCAGTGCTAAATTGTTACCCTGACGGGTTACAAATATCACATTCAGAATCACGGCCCGCTACAATTGGCCTAATGCAGCGTTTTAGTGGGCGACATTGCCTGTCTCGTCTGCAAATTGTAGTATGTGATTCTGACGGGGAGCCCTTCCGAGAACCTAGCTCTACAGCTCCAGTAGGACAATTCCCGAAAAAAAGTAAGCCTCGAAAACAAAATGCCGGGATGTTGTTCCTGAAAATCAAGATTCGATTAATATAAAGTTTTATAGCGAACACATTGAACGCGCTCTATAAGGATTCGTGCAGCTATTTTATTTTTATGCGATGGATTTTTTCCAGGGGTACCATCAACTTGTTACGTATTTTCCAATGCACTGATCGAAATCTTTATTCCGCCTAGAGGTGACTAAGAATAAAATGCAACTATTGTGAGATTTGTATGCTGCATTCTGCATTTATTCAGCTTAACCATAAATTGAAACTCAAACCACCTCGCAAACCGTACTCAAGCTAGACTAACAAAATTGTTTAGCAGATTAAATGCGGAAAACAGGAAAAATCTCACAATAGTTGCAATTTATTCTTAGTCACCTCTAGGTGGAATAAAGATTTCGAGTAGTACATTGGAAAATACGTTTGTAACTTTGTCGTGAATATGAAAAATTCAGGCTTACAATAAGTGCACTAAGGGGCCATACACTAATTACGTAAGGGCATATGGGGGGAGGGGGAATTTCAAAATATCTTACAAATTCTTATCTGAGGGGGAGGGAGGGTTTGTCCTTTTTTATGTAATATCATAAAACAAGTTTAAAAAATTAAATCCACTTTTAATAAGAAAAGGGAACTATTTTCATTTGTATCATGAAATCCTTGTATATCAAACAATATGAGTATTTTTTTGGTTCTTGGTTGTACATTGTTCTGTTCGGGAACTGGAGACACAATATGCTTTACAAGTTAAGAAGTGTTGATACCCTTCGTGTTGTTAGACCGACTTTGTTCTTTTCAAACGTTCGATTCAAATCCGCAGGGTATCTGGAAAATGTTCTAACATGCGATTGTCAAAGATCTTGAATGTCGAATATTTGAACTGTATTTTAATTCAAGAAAATTTGAAGATGGTTAACACTTAGCTATGCGTACGATAAGCGTCACAGCTGGAACTCAGAATAAATTCATGCCAGAAGAGGTTATAAACTCTTTTAATTCTACATTGCAAGAAAATAGATTCAAAGGAAGTGAAATATAGCAAAGCAGACCATGTGGACCAAATTGGAGTTACTGAATATCTGACAACAGTTATTCTTTCTACTGGGTGAGATTAGCATGCAATTAAAATTCTGCAGATGATTACTGTTAAATTTTGTCATGAGTTTTCTTGTAATAATTCTATACATATCGTTTTCGCTATCTTATTATTTGATAAATGAATAATAATTTAAACAAAAAAGGCAATTTTAACAAAATATTTATACCAAAAGTTACACTCCATGTCCCCTACACAAAAAATATTTTTCATGAAAATCGGTGATTTTGTAGAATTTTTGAGGCCCACTTCATGTGGTTTGACTCACCATTTATATGGAAATTTATCGTTTGACTGCATTGTTCACCCCGCAACTCTGAACCTGGAACTCCAATCCACAAAAACAACAATGCACCAAGTTTTACTACTAGAGGTTAATTAGTTCTCATGTTAATAATCCACAAATCATTATGACTACTCCGGATTTTATATAAGAAATCCGCTTCAAGATGTTGATTACAATACGCCTCGATAGTGTTGCATCGAGGAGGCCGGGAAGGCTGATGAGTCTTTTTTCTGTTCTATACCTTTCCTCTATTTACCCTCTAATAGCCGACAATAAACCAGTAACAAATAGATAATTGAGAAAGGATGTGCTATGTGTGGTGGTTGGCTATTCAAGTATTGGTAGAGTTTGAAGTACTAATGTATATCTTTCATGTGATGATCATAAATTCAGCTGTATCTTGTACCTATCTAATCTATTACGTCTCTCATATGTTGTCCTTTATTTCTTCTTTTCGACTCCTATACTGCCATTCTACACCCGCCTTCAGCTGGGTCAGCAAAGATGGTGATAGTGAACGTCTTAACACTCACACATTCTCAAACGCGGTCTCAAGCGGGAACCTACAAAAATGCCCTCGCACACGCGATTACGAATCTATCACGTCCGGAAGTCTATCCTTGATCCTAGAAGCCTAGGTCCATGCCTTCAGCTGGACCAATTAAGAAAATACGCTCATACCTATTAGACAACACGTCTCATGGCGACATGACCGGGAACCCTATCGATATAAGAAATCCCACTCTCTACCAGAATTCTAACCGCGCACCGAAAATTTAATATCAGACTCACGGTTCGCGCGACCATTCAAGAACACACGTTATAAAATTACGTTAGTGCACAAACATTAGAGCCCCTCGTGATTTTCCAAGCAACCTACGCCCACGAACTCGCAAACATGATTACACCCCGGTGATAAGGTGAAAATCTCAGCACTCATAAACTTACCAACGCGATCTCAAGACTCAACCTACAAACTCCCGCGTTCGCTCCATTATGAATCGGGATCGTCCGGAAGTCTCTATCCTCGGTACCAACAATCTTCATTAATAAAAAAAATAATAAAATTGAAAAATAACTCCCATATCCACTAGACAAAACGTTCCATGGCGACATGACCGGAAACTCTAGTGATATGGGGTAACTCTCTCCCTGTCAGAATGTGATCCGCACACCGAAAACTAAATATCAGAATGGCGGTCCGCGAATATATGAATGGCCGCAGGATTTCAAAATCGAATTTATACACGTGAAGTCACATACATGCGACAAACACGTCAATATACGAACGCTTAAGCCCTTCGCGATCATCTACGTACACCTATGCCCGCGATCGCGTAAACTTGATAACACTCCGGCAATTGTGTGAACGTTTTAGTACTTACGAAGTTACAAATGCGGTCTTAAACGCGAACCCGCAAACGCGCGCGATCATGAATCGGTCACGTCCGGAAATCTTTAGGCCTTCATTCTAGCAATTTAGGTCCATACATTCAGTTGGACCAATAAAAAAAAATAAAGCTCATATCCACTAGACCACGCGTTCTACGGCGACATTATTAGGAACTCTAATGATATGGAAGAACCCACTTTCTTCTGGAATCTGAACCATACACAAAAAATTAAGTATCAGATTCACGGTCCGCGCATGATCATTCTAGAACACACGCGAATATGCGAAAGGCACACGGTTATGCAATAGAATTTATACACGCGAAGTTACATACACGTTAGCACACGCGACATACAAACGCACACGCGATCGAGCACGTTAACGTACAAATGTTCGAGCCCTTCGCGATGATACACGCGATCGCGAGTTCCTGCGCCCGCACATACCTGAATCGTACAAAGAATATCACATTCAGAATCACGGCCCGCTACAATTGGCCTAATGCAGCGTTTTAGTGGGCGACATTGCCTGTCTCGTCTGCAAATTGTAGTATGTGATTCTGACGGGGAGCCCTTCCGAGAACCTAGCTCTACAGCTCCAGTAGGACAATTCCCGAAAAAAAGTAAGCCTCGAAAACAAAATGCCGGGATGTTGTTCCTGAAAATCAAGATTCGATTAATATAAAGTTTTATAGCGAACACATTGAACGCGCTCTATAAGGATTCGTGCAGCTATTTTATTTTTATGCGATGGATTTTTTTCCAGGGGTACCATCAACTTGTTACGTATTTTCCAATGCACTGATCGAAATCTTTATTCCGCCTAGAGGTGACTAAGAATAAAATGCAACTATTGTGAGATTTGTATGCTGCATTCTGCATTTATTCAGCTTAACCATAAATTGAAACTCAAACCACCTCGCAAACCGTACTCAAGCTAGACTAACAAAATTGTTTAGCAGATTAAATGCGGAAAACAGGAAAAATCTCACAATAGTTGCAATTTATTCTTAGTCACCTCTAGGTGGAATAAAGATTTCGAGTAGTACATTGGAAAATACGTTTGTAACTTTGTCGTGAATATGAAAAATTCAGGCTTACAATAAGTGCACTAAGGGGCCATACACTAATTACGTAAGGGCATATGGGGGGAGGGGGAATTTCAAAATATCTTACAAATTCTTATCTGAGGGGGAGGGAGGGTTTGTCCTTTTTTATGTAATATCATAAAACAAGTTTAAAAAATTAAATCCACTTTTAATAAGAAAAGGGAACTATTTTCATTTGTATCATGAAATCCTTGTATATCAAACAATATGAGTATTTTTTTGGTTCTTGGTTGTACATTGTTCTGTTCGGGAACTGGAGACACAATATGCTTTACAAGTTAAGAAGTGTTGATACCCTTCGTGTTGTTAGACCGACTTTGTTCTTTTCAAACGTTCGATTCAAATCCGCAGGGTATCTGGAAAATGTTCTAACATGCGATTGTCAAAGATCTTGAATGTCGAATATTTGAACTGTATTTTAATTCAAGAAAATTTGAAGATGGTTAACACTTAGCTATGCGTACGATAAGCGTCACAGCTGGAACTCAGAATAAATTCATGCCAGAAGAGGTTATAAACTCTTTTAATTCTACATTGCAAGAAAATAGATTCAAAGGAAGTGAAATATAGCAAAGCAGACCATGTGGACCAAATTGGAGTTACTGAATATCTGACAACAGTTATTCTTTCTACTGGGTGAGATTAGCATGCAATTAAAATTCTGCAGATGATTACTGTTAAATTTTGTCATGAGTTTTCTTGTAATAATTCTATACATATCGTTTTCGCTATCTTATTATTTGATAAATGAATAATAATTTAAACAAAAAAGGCAATTTTAACAAAATATTCATACCAAAAGTTACACTCCATGTCCCCTACACAAAAAATATTTTTCATGAAAATCGGTGATTTTGTAGAATTTTTGAGGCCCACTTCATGTGGTTTGACTCACCATTTATATGGAAATTTATCGTTTGACTGCATTGTTCACCCCGCAACTCTGAACCTGGAACTCCAATCCACAAAAACAACAATGGTAACCTGAGGCAAATGGTATATGAGACTCGGCCTTCCGGGCCTCGGTGAAAAAGTTGATTTTCGGAGCGATTGCATAACCATTTTTATAAGGAAATGGTAAAAGGATATAAAATGAAAATTTGAAAAACGATGGTTAGAGCTTGCTTGGAACAAGCCAGTTCGTCAACTCACAAGAAATCCTGCAGTAGCAGTGAGTTATATCTCATCCCTCTACACTGAGCAATAAAAATATGCAGAGTTAGCATTTCTATTCCCGTCTCTTTTATTCTACTGTGATTTTTAAGCATTTTCTCGTATACACTTCTAGTAAGCATGCAATGAGTGGATAGACCGAATATGTCCAATGCATAAAATTTACAGCAGAAGAAACGAGAGGCAGATAGAAAAGTATGCTTTCGGTGAATAAATATAGTTCTGCGTGTATACTCAGGTGGTTTCTCGGGTAAAGTATGCGAAGATTCGTACCACTTCAATACTCCATCACTTCGAGCTGCCTCAAATTATGTGATGATACAACTTTTTAAAAAGTTGCGATTCTTTTGTAAAAAAATGCTGTTGTGCGCCTTAGGAGAATGTATAATTACATTTAGAACGGAATTATTTTTGGAAAAGTTACCTATTTCTGTGTGCATTTACGGAAGCTAGCGTTCAGTTTCAACGCCTCCTTTATTAATTCACACAGAATCGATCGCCTTCAGCTCAAAGGAAGTATAAATTAATTCACAAACATGTTATATGTGAAGGCAGAGTATGGCATTTTTTAAATTTAAGAGCATAAGTGAACTGCATTTAGTTTTAAATTTGTTGAAAATAGCCAACAAAATCAATACAATAGGCAGGTTATATAATTGCTCAGGAAAATAGAATTTTTACCGAGGTCCGGATGGCCGAGTTTCATATTCATTTCGATTCAGTCAATCGACTACAGCAAATGTCAGTGTGTGTATGTACTAGGAGACAATAAATAATACCTTTTCTTATAGTAAGGTTTAAAAAGCTTCAAACGCCTTGCCTGTTTAGTATGGGACTCACTTTTGTGTCAACATTAGGTCATTTAGTTCATCTGTGTACTTGAGCCATTTGACTTCAAAAATCCAATTGGACAGAGACTGGCGGAGAGTTGCCGTGAGTCATTTAGCTCCCGTCGATATCTGCTCCAATAGAGCCCGTCGATGAATCTACCTCTAAATCCGACTGAGAGTTCCTCGTTGCCGGAATTTTTACAGACACCGAGGTGAGAAATTCAACGAAGGTCCGTCCGAAAATCTCCCAAATCGTGACCGACCATTTTATATTCCGATGAAACTATACAGGTTTCATCGGCATGGAAGACTAAGCATTTTCCACAGTCAATAAGATTATTTTGAGCCAAGCGAATTTTTTTAAAAAGGGCGTAGACGTTTCTATGTGCATTAATTTAATTTTTTTTATATTGTAACGACATATAATTAGCAAGGGACTGGAAGGTGAAGTATTTTTCAAATATTAAGAGCCATAGTACTCAAGGGAGAGCAAGGATTTGAAGTAAGAAAGTTTAGGAAAGCGTGGAGTAGGGTCAATGAACAAGCTTAGAGTTTCCCGGTTACTTAGCTTTTTGTCTTCTGCAGCGCAGGAGTCAGGATCTTTTGGCATTAAATGCGAATCACCTGAGTCTGCGGCATGTCCGGACAAGCGTAAAGTCAATTTAATGACCTATGCTGTTCACAGTGTATATTTTTTCGTGAAGATATATTTATTCCCTGTCAATCTTTCTCAGGAAGTTTTGCTGTATAAAATAGAGTACTCGACTTAGAGTTTTTAGAAATTAGTGCGCGTAGAAACATCTAAGTCCTTTTGAAAAATTGCTCTTGTATCAAATATTGAAAATCATGGACATTCATAAACTGAACACAACTGCAAAGTTTCGTTCGAATCGACGATTCTCATATTTTGCGGTCGGTCGGTTTCTCATGGAATCCCTCAGGTGCGGAGGTCGGTTCAACGATTCCGTTTGTAGCGTAGCTTCCGGATCGTTAACGCCTCCACCACGTACCGCCGGCACTTCGACGCGAGCTACAAGATGTAGTCCTGTAGTGGATTTAGTCTACTCCACAGGATGCCGGTATGATGAGTTTATTCAAACTGTCAGTTCCACCCTACTAGTATCTGCGTGACTACGACTTTCTACGCTTAGAGCCGCTATATCGCTTCACACTACCCCGAATCATGGGTACTCAAGGACCACATGTTCCGGAGTATCTTCAGCACACTTTTATACACATATACATACATATAAACACATTTGGCCTCATGTCCTCGCTGTGGCCAGAAAACGCCTCTTACTGCTCCATCACCTATCATCACTCCCAACTGTTTCAATACACGTATCGATGTGATTGATATGCCTTCAGCGGTGCTTTGATCCGGTTTGACGCTACAATTGCTACCAGAACCACCTCAGTTTTGTGGTTACCTAGCTGTAGCCTAAATACATTCAGTTTTCGATTGTGTTGCGGGTCGTTGTCAGCATTTCCACCATTTCTATCGTCTTTCTTGTAATTGTGAGAACGACGACTCCTATAGACAGCTTTAGCGTTAGAATGCCATTATACATCATGTTCCAAAGTTTTAAGCCAAGTATAGAGCCTTATGGCACTCCTGTCGTTACTCTCATTGACTTCTCTTCCGAATGTGTGTCGTAGACCAGCACTTGGTTCTGAACAGGCTGCTGCACAGGTATTCGGGTACTCTTTGTGCAACGATTCTGGTATATCTTCCTAGCTGACGCTGAAAAACGCGGTCTTGACGTTTATCATTACTACGGTGCAGTAACAGGTCCTTCTCTATTTGAGCGTCTCTTCTGCTCTGTCCAGCTCGCTTCTCTTTCGATCTTACTTTCCGAGAACATACACCCGGCATATGGGTCTGAATGATGTTAGAATTTTTGACGGTTTCCGTGGTTTAGACAGCAGCACGAGATTTTGAATTTTTCATCTCACTAGAATCAGTAAGTTGAATAAATTGGCTCGATTGGTACGTTCCCCAAGTTATTAGGATATTTGTTCCTACAAAGTAAGCAGAGGTTAAAATATTCGCTCATTCTCACGACAAGCAGTTTATCGCACAGCTTTTTCATCCTTAGTAGGCACGGACACAACTTTTCACCTTTCAAGAAATTGCGAGAATTTGCTGACAATGCAGTATGAAAGCGTGATAATTTCGTAGCCTCGAACCGCGTGATAAATTAAGTTCAAGAAAAACCATTAATATATTACATTATAGAATTTATTTCCCCACATTATTGAAGTATTTTCATTCTAAGGATCTGTATCTACTCATTTTTGTGAATTTTTGCGAAACCATTAGTTATTCGGCAGTTTTACATTAGGCGCGAAAATATTATCTCATACTATACAGCGAAAAGATAAGATCCAATGCTGTCTTGTCGAGAAAAGTTGGAGAGCTAACAATGTTACATCGTATGTTTGCTTTTGAAGTAGAATACTTCTAACGTTTCAATATGGGGTGCCGTTTCAAAAATTTCAGTTGAGAAATTTTCCCAGATTTGAAATGCGAATATCTTCCGTTCTACTGGACGAAATCGCAATATTTTTACACTATCTGATCGGAAATTTGTGCACGTATTTCGTATTAAATTTCGGAATTACTGCGACTACTATAAATAAACCAAAACAAGGATTTTCAGAAAATCCTTCGAAAACAGCGAGGAAAATGCGCAATTTGCCAGCATATCCCACGCAGAGTCGTCAAAAAGGAGCATGTAAGCGTTTCATTACATACGGGAATGTTATATATACAGGTCACGCGAGCTTGTTTTGTATCAGTGGGTGCTCGCTTACCACACGAGCAACATGCTCGTCCAATGAGCGGTATCATGTTTGCGTTCCCGTACCAAGCGTCATCGCAAGGTTCTTCGTGATAAAATCCAGGGAATCACCATATCTGCCATTCGGCGTCTGGCTCGTCGTGGTGGTGTAAAATGCATCTCCGATTTAATCTACGAATGCTGAGGGTGTGCAGGAAAATGTCACACGAGATGCCGTGACCTACACTGAACACGCCACGCGCAAAACCGCAATGAATGTCGTCTATACTCTGAAGCGGCAGGGACGCACTTTGTATGGATTTGGAAGTTGAAAAGGTAGAACTCACTTGTATCATTATAAAAAAGGCCTTTTTCAGGGCCACCAGAATCATTTCAAAGAATAAGTTTGCATTTTCTGTTTCATGGACTGTTTCTCCCTGGAGAGTTTGGGTTAAACCCTAAATTATGATTTATTTCAGTACGCAAATTGCAAATATGGTCAGAAAGAAACTCAGGCGCATTCAAAAAAGGTTTCAATTCTCAAACATTTTACCAAAGTGCCGTATTACATTACTCTCTTTACCCTGAGTGTTCGATAATCTCCGTATTGGAAACACAATTTCAATTTTGTTCTTTATCAAAAATATGTGGTCGACCAACGAAAGGGTGGAGCTACGAAGAACACATATTGAGGACAACACAAAAAAGGACGAGCTTACATTGTGCTGCAGTCAGGTATAAAAACTCAGCATGCTGTTGCTCACGCTCAGTTCGTTTCCAGCATCAGCATGCAGCAGTTCGTTTGCAGCATCTCCCGCAAAATTCAAACATCCGTCCGTTTGCTGCTGTTAGAAGAGTTGGCCAAGCACGCCGTCTTCCATGGCACCAAAACTGTTACTATATACACCAGCTCCAAGTAAATTTCGAACACTGCCCAAACAAAAGGCCCTTTTCAGGGCCATCAATTTATCGACAAAGAATGAAATTGAAATTTTGTTATTACAAGCATCAGAAAGTGGCTTGTCAAGAGCGTTGGATGGTAAGTGAGCCACTTGTAAACAATACCGTCGCTTTCACGTAGAATGGCACAAAATCAAAAGTTATTTGTAGACAGGTTAGTGTAATGATTCAATTTACAAAAATCGAACGTTTTCTAACGTTTCGATATAGGTGTTTCGTTTCAAAATTTTCGGCCAGAATGCTGCCTGTTTTTTCAAACGTGAAAATCTGCTGTTGTATTGAATGAAAACCTTCGATTTTTGCGCTGATTGGAAATAGTTGTGACTATTTCTGTAGAATGTACAATTACTGAAAATAACGGATTTTGTGAAAGCAGTGGTTGGTCCGTACAGTTCGATTCCAAGCGAGCCACACTAGTTTTCGTTGGAAGGTCCACCTCTGACAATAGAAGTAAACTATTTTATTTTGAATTCAACTAACTTCCTTGAAAACAGCACAGTTAAAAAACTTTTGGGAAAAACGCGCAAACCTAAATTTTCCACTATAATGGAAACTGCCTGTGCCCCGCCGCACAGCATCATCAAGATTGATAGTAATTCAAGCCGGGAGGAAAGAGGTTGTAAGGCAATGGAAAACGAAAATTTCATTTATATCTTACTGGAATATAATTGGCTGGTCCTGAAAAGAACTTATTGGTTTGTGGTTTATTTTGGGGTCACAATTTAGGCCTGCTGGATTGCTGATAGCTGTGAATTTCTCGCAGGGCGACAGTTTCTGTTCAGTAGTTATGAGGCTTCCTAACGCCAACCGTGACTGGGGCACTTTTACACGGCCTTCGTTGCTTACTGCTTGCGGGGAGGCTTTCCTCCGGTGGATTTACGAGCGGTATGTTTGGTATGGGCCATTTATCCACAAAGAATCGAATTGAAATTTTGTTATTACAAGCATCCGAAAGTAGCTTTCCAAGAGCGTTCGATGGCAAGTGAGCTACTTGTGAACAATATCGTAGATTTCACGTAGAATGACACAAAATAAAGTTATCATTTGTGTGTTTGTTTACAGTTTCGTGTTTACTAGGCGCATTCAAAAAAGGTTTCAATTCTCAAACATTTTATCAAGGTGTCGTATTACTTTACTCTTTTTACCCTGAGTGTTCGATAACCTCCGTATTGGAAACACAATTTCAAATATGTGGTCGACCAACGAAAGGGTGGAGCTACGAAGAACACATATTGAGGACAACACAAAAAAGGACGAGCTTACATTGTGCTGTAGTCAGGTATATAAACTCAGCATGCTGTTGCTCACGCTCAGTTCGTTTCTAGCTTCAGCATACAGCAGTTCGTTTGCAGCATCTCCCGCAAAATTCAAACAGCCGTCCGTTTGCTGCTGTTAGAAGAGTTGGCCAAGCACGCCGTCTTCCATGGCACCAAAACTGTTACCATATACACCAGCTCCAAGTAAATTTCGAACACTGCCCAAACAAAAGGCCCTTTTCAGGGCCATCAATTTATCGACAAAGAATCGAATTGAAGTTTTGTTATAACAAGCATCCGAAAGTGGCTTGCCAAGAGCGTTGGATGGTAAGTGAGCCACTTGTGAACAATACCGTCGCTTTCACGTGGAATGGCACAAAATCAAAAGTTATTTGTGATTTGTAGACAGGTTAGTGTAATGATTCAATTTACAAAAATCGAACGTTTTCTAACGTTTCGATATAGGTGCTCCGTTTCAAAAATTTCGGCCAGAATGTTACCTGTTTTTCTAAAAGTGAAAATCTGCTATTGTACTGAATGAAAACCTTCGATTTTTGCGCTGATTGGAAATAGTTGTGACTAGTTGTGTAGAATGTTCAATTACTGAAAATAACAGATTTTGTGAAAGCAGTGGTTGGTCCATACAATTCGATTCCAAGCGAGCCAGACTAGTTTTCGTTGGAAGGTCCATCTCTGACAATAGAAATAAACTATTTTATTTTGAATTCAACTACAAAAACAGCTAAAAAACTTTTGGAAAAAACGCGCAAACCTAAATTTTCCATTATAATCAAAATTAGTGCCCCCACCGCACAGCATCATCAAGATTGATAGTTATTCAAGCCGGGTGGAAAGGGGGAGGGAGGTTGTAAGGCAATGGAAAATTTCATGTATAATAATAATACTTTATAATTGGCTGGTTCTGAAAACAACTTGTTGGTTTGTAGTTTATTTTGGGTCACAATTTAGGCCCGCTCGATTTCTGATAGCTGTGAATTTTTCGCAGGGCGACAGTTTCTGTTCGGTAGCGATCAGGCTTCTTAACGCCAACCGTGACTGGGGCACTTTTACACGGCCTTCGTTGCCAACCAGCTCCTTGTCAAGGACGACATCTCTGTACAGCAAGCATCACTGCCATGAAAGCAAAACATTGATTTTGAACCGATTGATTAGAAGCTGTATTTAGTTACAAAATGTCGGTTTTCTGAATGATATGATATTAAATCATCCCACAAGATGCAAAACGTCGTGTGGAATGCTTGAATATCGAGCATAGTGCCGAACATAATTCTTTGTTTGGGGCTTTATAGCTATAACGCCCCATATATGTCGGTCGCTGTCAAACTCCATATGATAGTATAGGGTTGCCAGGGGGCTGTTGCCAACTGCTTGCGGGGAGCCTTTTCTCCAGTGGACTTACGAGCGGTCTGTTTGGTACAGGCCATGTAGCGAAAAATGCTGATCTGCTACTTCTCTGATGCTGGTAGTAGGACGACGGTTAAACGCTCGTTTGCGTGCCTTCATTCATAAAAGTTCAACAATATTTTCAAAGAATGTTGCAAATTGTCAACTTGATAATTCCAAAAATACTTTAAATAAACTATGAATGTGCAAAAGACGACAAAATCGCATAGAAATTGCTTATTCCAGAGCAGAATTTACCGGTCTAAAGTGTATTCTACTTCACTCCGGTTATGTCTCTGACATTACCCACCCATCTTTTTTTATTGCTGGTCGAAGTAGGTGAAATATCGCCTTATTCTGTTTACGAATGCGAAAATTGTAAACTCTGCAAGTAAGTAGTCTCGTCATTTCATTTGAGAAGGGAAAGACAATACAATACATACACAATACAAGCGCAACACAAAACTGTAAACAGTCTGGATTCTTCACACCGAAAGGAAAAATGAACCCTACTGATAAATCCTATAGCTTTTTATCCCAAAAGGTTAGGAACAATAATGTTTGGGTTTAATTTCCTGTAGATTGGTCGTCTATATATGAGGAGCAAAATATCCCGACACGCAATTGTAGTAGGGGAATATGGGGAGACTTGACCAGGTTTTTACCTAAAACTGCATAAATCTCTAAAAAGGCCTTCAATCCCTCCTACTGCAGGGTTGTTACATATTGGATAATTCAAATTCATAAAGATTACACGAATAATACTCAGCAGCAGAGATTTTATCCGCGACCAACTTCCTGAAAAGATCTCAGGGACCATCGCTATTGATAGATCGATAGAGTCTGAAAAGTGTATGTTCAATAGACAGTTCAGTACTTCACCTTACGCAGTCGAGCACCATTAGCAGTTCCAATTGAACTGACATGAGTCTTTCAATTTTGAAAGTAGCTTTTTTAATCTACCTATTTACAAACGTGCACTGCACAGTGATCTGGTATGTAAATTTAGGAGGAATTCAAGTATTTACTAAGCCTTATCATGTTTTTGGGGAAGTGTTCAATTTTTTTTGTTTCTATTATAGAGGTTTTAACCTTCAGTCATTCGCCTTTTCGGGTTAGAAATACCTCTTATGAAAAATTTCTAACCCTATGTGCGGCATCGGGACTCGAACTCAGGTGCGCTGCACACAAGGCAATCGATTCACCAACTACGCTACCGGAATAGTGTTATAGTGTACGAATTTTGTGAGCCAATTTTTTGGTAAAATAACTGTTAGGTTAGTTCTAATCTGACTAAATGTCAGTCCCGGTACGGGCCGGTGAGTAGTTTGTGTAATGGCTGAGTTGGTCCATGCAGGCGACATGCAGTCTATAGGACACGAAGATGGATGGGCCTAGCAAAGGTATCATAATGTCAAGTCGTCTAGTATGTCAGTCTGTGTATCTTTCACCTTGTAACACGTTAAGGTCAACATCAGTACAACTGAACACGGAAGAAGGGGGGGGGGGGTGAGAGACTTGGTTTGAGAAAGTCGGGTCAGTCATTACCGAAGAACCGATGTGACTTTAATTTTAGAATATGCCCGAAATCCGGAAGTTCCGGAGTTGTCGATAGTGGACAATATATCTAAAGACTGGTAATCAGTAATCTAGACCTGCGAATCGAAGTAATTTGGTGACGATTTCAATAGTGTTAGCCTCTGAAGTATTACGATTGTAACGGTTTATATGGAAAATTCCTGTGAAACCTTACTAATCAACCTGTAATTCCGGAAAAAAGACTCAGAACCGAATGAAGTCAATGGGGTTACTGTATTTTTCAATTGAAATCAAGTTTGTAATAATCTGTCAAAATCGCTAGGGAATAGGTGTGATATTAGCCTAGGAACTTGGCGAGTTCCCCATCATAGATGGCCATTGTGGTCAAAGCTACTTTGATTGGCCACTAATGATGCAGACCCGTAAATTAAAGTAATGTTGCACCCATTTTAATAATTTTTACATCATTTGGACATCGTGTTGGTACCATTTTATGTGGAAATTTGCTGTGTGACCGCACTTTTCATCTCGTAACTCCAGAACCGGAAGTCGGATAAACTAAAAATTCAACAGCAGCTTATGGGAGCATTATACTTTTCATTTAAACTAAGTTTGTGAAAATCTGTTCAGCCATCTCTGAAAAAATTTTAAAATGACACGCACAGACAAAAAAACATACACAAATGATAATTAGCTTTGAATTAACGTCTTTAAAATGCAAATTTCAAACATTTTCCAATTAAATCCTTGTGATTCCCTTTTACGATTAAAGAATACAAAAATTGCGTAATAAATTAACTCAGTTGATTGCATAACTTTCTGTATTAAAATGCTTTCTGCAATATTTACGAACACCGTATTCTACAACATTTTTATTACATTATAATTGCTTAGTTAAACACATAACCTAGTTAAACATATCAGTCTAACTATATTAGTACATTGAAAACTGCTATTATTACTATTGACGCTAACCAACACTAATAGTTGAACCTGAACAATAATTTGTTATATTAAAAGTATAGTAATTGTTTACACCGTCAATCTCATTTATTTTGAGTCTCCCTCTCGCAGGTTGGTGGGATTGACGGTATTTTAAACATCATCAAACCACAATAAATTCAATAATTATCTAATTATCGCTTCAGGATGTTTATTACAATACGCCTCGATAGTTGTATATCGAGGAGGCCGGGAGGGCTGATGTGAGCCTTTTTTCTGTTCTATACTTTTCCTCTCTTTATCAGCTCACAACAAACAATTAATCAATAACAAATAGATAATTGAGAAAGGATGTGCTATGTGTGGTGGTGTTTGAACTACTGATGTATATGTGTCATGTGATGATCATAACTTCAGCTATATCTTGTAGCTGTCTATTCTATTACATCTCTCATCTCTTGCTTTTATCTCTTCTTTATCTCTTTTATCTCTTACTGCCGCCTTCAGCTGGGTCAGTCAAAGATAACGCTCTTATCCACCAGATAACACGTTCCATGGCGACATGACCGGGAACTACAATTGATACAAGAGAACTCTCACTTCTAGCATCTGAACCGCACATTGAAATTTAGTATCAGACTCACCACTCGCGTCACAAAATCGAGTGCATATACGCGAAGTCACATACACGCTACCACACGCGAAAACAAGTTTACATATAAACGCTTAAGCTCTTCGCGAAGACCCACACACACCTACGCCCGCGATCTCGCAAATATGATTACACCTCGGAGATAGTGAACGTCTTAACACTCATACATTCTCAAACGCGGCCCCGGGCAGGGGTGACTTAAATGCAGCAAAGAAAATAAAAAATTTAGAACCGAACTCATGTCCTTCAGATTGTCTATTGAAGACGCTCGCATCTGAACTATAAAACCGCCTATGTTGATAGCTGCCTAATTCGGTTTATGACTAGCATATCACGGTTAACTTGATTGAGGTATCAGCCAGAGTATCCAGATAAATTCAATTTTCACCAACGATGTAAACACTTACGTATTGTATAAAGAATAACTTTTTAACCAGAAGTCGCAGCCTGTTACACTCTTCGGGGAAGTTGTATACGGTACTCGTATCTACCGAAATTAGCATAGCAAATATTATTAGAATACATAGGAGCGTGTCTACGAAATATTAAATAATGTGGATCGTTTATCCATGTTAAATCACATACAAACTTTAAACCGTTTGTGCTAAAATATAGTGCAACCTATCAAATCAACATTTTGCATGGTGGATTGAGATCGTATAGCGAGTAGTTTTAGATCGGTTCTACTGAATTCTAAAATTTGTGCCACCCTAATAAATATATTATGCAAGAATTCGGTCATCTTACCTATTGTCGTATGTGAGGTCTTCCACGAAGATCCGTCCGAAAATCTCCAAAATCGTGACGGCTATTTTATATTCCGATGAAACTTTACAGGTTTCACAGGCATGAAAGTCTAAACATTTTCCACAGCCAATAAGATTATTTTGACTCAAGTGTAAAAAAAGGGGCGTAGATGTTTCTACGTGCATTAATTTCAAAAAAATTGTTCTGTTACTCTATTTTATATACTAAAACGAGTTACAGGGAATGAATACTCCTTCACGAATAAAATTACACTGAAAAAAAGTTGTTCACAAAATTAGAAAATTATATTAAAAATTTAAAACGCATAAAAATGGGTTTAAAATATTTATAATTCTTTATATTTTTTTCAACAAAAACCTAAAGAGAACAGAAACATTTTGAATGTGATTGTGATGGAATGTGATGGAGAACTTTTCAGTGAAAAAGTTTTTCTAACAATAACTTTACACATGTTTTCAAATTTCATACTAATTGCCATACAAAACAGTAATTTTATTACTGAATAATAATTTATATAATGAGCATTTTAATTTAAAATAATGTTAAGAATCTTATTAAAAAATGTATTTTGACGGTAAATAGTATGAATTGAAAAAATATGCCAAAGTTTTTGTTAGGAAAACTTTTTTTTTTGAAAGCTTCTCCATGATTCAAATACACAAAAAAATTACTTCTTTAAAACGACAAACATTAGAATGTTGATATTTTAGAAAGGCATAATTACACGAATTTATTGTTTTTGTTGCAGCAAAATTCCAAATATCTCGAAATCTATCTCATTTTGGAATATTTGTATTAAATGAATTTTGATTTAAAATGATACTCAGAATTATATTCTGTAATAAAATAACTGTTTTGTATGTCAATTAGATGAAATTTAAAAACATGTATAAAGTTATTGTTATCTTTTTATGGATAAGTCCTCCTTCATGCAATCATATTCAAAATGCTTCTTTTGTAGACAAAATATAAAAAAATTAGAAAAAATAGGTTTTCAAGTTTTTAATATAAATTTTCAGTTTTGGGAAAAATGACAACATTTTTTCAGTGCATATTTTTCCTTATAGAAGTATTCATTCCCTGTAACTCGTTCTCAGATAGTTTTGCTGTATAAAATAGGGTAATCGACCAAAAAATTATGGAAGTTAATGTACGTAGAAACGTCTACGTCCTTTTGGAAAATTGCTCTTACATCAAAATATTGGAATTGTCAGAAAAAGCATGGAGATTCATAAACCGAACACAACTGTAATGTTTCGTTCGAATCGACGATGGTCAAATTTTGAGGTCGGCCGATTTCTCATGGAATCCCTCAGAGGGGACCCCATGAAATTTCCGAAATCGAATTCGTATTTTTGATGCCAAACACCTTTAAAATGCATCAAACGTCAAGATTTTATGTTATCTAAAAAAAATTGTTTGATGAAAATTGATTTTTTAGGATTTTGCCGCTTTCGCACCTTTTGCCTTTTTCTTAAAAAGAAAGGCTATGCAATCACTGTAAAATCAACTTTGTCATATACCATTCGATTCAGTTCGTCGAGATCGGAAAATGTCTGTTTGCATATATATATATATATATATATATATATATATATATATATATATATATATATATATATATATATATATATATATATATATATATATATATATATATATATATATATATATATATATATATATATATATATATATATATATATATATATATATATATATATATATATATATATATATATATATATATATAAATATGTAAATATATGTGTGTGTGTCATTTAAACTCACACAATTTTCTCAGAGATGGCTGAACCGATTTTCACAAACTTAGTTTCATCTGAAAAGTATAACATTCCCATAAGTTGCTATTAAATTTTGAGTTGATCCGACTTCCGGTTTCGGAGTTACGAGTTGAAGAGTTCGGTCACACAGAAAATTCCCATATAAACTGGTATAACCATGATGTAAAACATATTACAGTGGGTTGCGGGTCTGGATCACTAATGATCAATCTAAGCAACTTTGACCACATTTACCTCCGGCGGAACTCGTCGCTAATATCACACCTCAAATTTTCTACCGATTTTTGCAAATTTTCTATCAAATGAAAGATACAGTAATACTTTTGACAGCAGCTAAGTTTCATTCGGTTATGACTCTTGATTTCGGAATTACAGGTTGGTTAGTAAGGTTACACTGGAATTTCCCATATAAAACGGTACAATCGTAGTACCTCAGAGCTTGAGCTTGTGCGACCACCCCTGGCTGCTACTCCGTTATTGATCGGGACTAGCTGAAGTTGCACAGGGACTGAGTAGATAATTATGCTTGGAAGTAGCGAAACATCTTTCAATGTGCAACTCCTGGTAATCCTAACGTGTTTTTGATCAATACCGGCGCCGGCCAGGCCCAAACGTAGATCGCAGAAGGAAAGGGAAGGAATGGTTAGTCCGGTACTTGCTTTTGCTAGAGGCCGTATATACTACTGCGCACTCCACGGGAGGAAGATATTTTTGTTAGTAAGAGTATAGAAGTTGGATCTACTTCTTCTATACCGACGTTCGAGAGGTGATTCCACTACATGGACTAGATATCGATCCATCAATTTCATGGACCGGGGACCAACGGCTTTACTTCCCTTCCGAAGGAAGACGTGACCACAGATTTTTTCACCTCAGAAAAATCTCAACGACCTCGGCTGGAATTGAACCCAGGCCAACTGGTATGATAGCGGTCACGTTTACCGCTCAACCACCGGCGCCGTCAAGGTACAATCGTAGTACCTCAGAGGCTAAAAACTATTGAAATGGTCACCAAACTACTTCGATTCGCACATCTAGATTACTAATTGCCAATTAAAAACTCTTGGAATATATTATCCTCAGTCGACGATTCCGGAAGTCCCGGATTCCGGGCATATTGCACAATTGAATGCACATCGGTTCTTCTGTGATGACTGAACCTTCTTTCACTTCCAAACATATTTCATCAACATTTCAAAATATAACCACACGAAGATAACATTGAACTCATGCTGATTAAGCTACTTAAATATTATACTTTTTTGTTTAATGTGAGTCAGTGTCTACTTTCATGGTAGTCATGGAATTCCTTCTAAGTAGAATAAGAATGTTATACATATTTCCACAAATTTATTGAACAAAACCAGCTAATGAATCATAGTTTGGATAAATGAGATAGGATTAATCGCACCACTAGGTGGATTAAAACAGGTTTTTTTTTAAATTATTCGTGTTTCCTCATCATAAAATGTTAATAATCTAATTTTTATCGCTTTAAAAGAGTAAAAAAAATTTTTTTGTGTATTCATGGAGAAGATTTCAATAAAAAAGTTTTCCTAACCACAACTTTCGACATATTTTTATAATTGATACTATTTGCAGTCAAAAATACAATTTTCTTTTTGAATATAATTTTAAACGCCAATTAAAATCAATATACCCATAAATTTTTTTCTCAAATGTAATAGTTCTCGAAATATTTTAAATTTTGTTTAAACAAAACAATTAATTGATTTTATTACGACCTTTTCATAAGTTATTCGCTTTTTTATATCAACAACAATTGGGTTTTCAAAAGGCCCAAAAAACCCCTGTAACATCGCATCAACATAACATGTTTGACATCACAACGATTTTGTAAACCATTTGCAAGCTATAGGAAAACAATCAAAATATTATTCAACTATATAGTTTATGGTTGAAAAATATATTGATTGTTTTCGAATAACTTTCAAATGGTTTACAATATCGCCTTGACATCAATGGGAAAGTTACAGGAAATGTAATGCATCTTTTTTAAAACCTATTGTTGTAAATGTAGAAACGCGAATTACTTATGAAAAGGTCGAAATTAAATAAAACAATTGTGTGGTTAAAATTTTTTTTAATTATCCCGAGAACTACCACATTTCAAAAAATGTTTGTTATTAGCATTTTGATTTAAAATGACGTATACAATCAAATTCAGAAAGAAAATTGTATTTTTGACTGCAAATAGTATGAATGATAAAAATATGTGAAAAGTTGTAAAGAAAACTTTTTTTTTATTGAAAACTTTATTGAAATTTTGAAACGATAAACATTAGCTTATTGTCATTTTATAATGAGGTAACGCGAATAACTTTAAAAAAGCCATAATTACAAGAATTAATTGTTTTTGTTGGAGCGAAATTCCAAATATCTCGACAACTATTGCATTTTAAAGGAATTTAAATTTTTAACATAAATTTTTGTTTTAGTAAAAACTGACAACATTTTTTCGTGTATTTTTTTTCGTACAGAAGTATTCATTCCATGTAACTCGTTCTCAGATAGCTTTACTGTATAAAATACAGTTGTCGAATTTTTTGTTGTTGAAATTAATGCACCTAGAAACGTCAACGCCCTATTGAAAAATTGCTCTTGTATCAAAATGCAATTGACAGAGAAAATCATGGAGATTTATAAACCGAACACAACTGCTAAATATCGTTTGAATCGACGAAGGTCATATTTTGCGGTCGACTGGCTTCTCATGTCTAGAACACATTTACGCTTCTTCATGAAATAATCAGTCAATTGAAAGTAAAATTGCTGAAGGAGTCCGTCTAGAACGCGTTCCATGTGTTTTCAATTATACTTAATTTCAATCGACCCATGCTACTTCTTTCCAGACAACAATGATCAACATTCTCAGTTTATTAGTTCTAGGTCAGTTATAGCCACGAAATATGCATTTGTTCTACAAGTTTACTCCTATCAGCTTCTGAAGCTTGGAGCGAAGTGACCATAATTCAAGATAAATCAAATACTACCGGTATATGGATACCAAATTACCTGTTTTCATAAACCTTTATTACTTGTAGTAATAAATAGTAATGTGGGTCGAGACTTCTTTCGTGTCCCAGCTTATGTTCAACCACTACACGTTCGATGAGCATGTGCGACGTATAGGGCTTGCAGAGAGTAGTCTGTGCGCTTGTGACAAGGGCTACCACGACATCGGCAATTTAAATGTATTTTCTAGATTCGTTTGCTTAATCCAATAATATCTCTTGCTAAAATCTGAATTAACAGTTCTAAATAATATATATGGGCCATTGCGCGCGAAGTGATCATTAAAGGATTGAAACTTGAAGTCGACCTTCACAGATTTGAACCAATTTTGGAGAAATTATTCATCTAGGGCCAATATATAGAAATCGAAATTTTTGTGTTAATTAAATCACCCCTCGGTCCATGGGAGCTACCTCCGTTTTGACAAATTGCTAAAACTCTCGATTTTCTTTTGATTATATCTCCGGTTCTATTTACTATACAACCGTAAGATGTTCATAAAGCCTAGAAAAAATATTATTTTTAACAGCGGTGCTGCCAACTATGCTATTTTTCCAGGTAAAAATTAATAGTTTATTTTACTCGCTATACGTATATTTTAATTTTGAAAATTCTAATTTCATCGTATTCCTCAGATATTTTTACATAACATGCACTTCTAATATCAATATAATTAAAGTCAATCTCTAGATACACCACTTTGAAAGAAACCCGTTGCAGGAGGTAGGAACAAATTGAAATTCAATGGGAATAATGAAACCGATATAAATGTCCGCACATACACACATATGCATACACACAGACATTTTCCGATTCGAAAACTATGCGAACCGGATGGTTTTTGTAGCAACAGCAAAACCTTTATATATTGGAAAGGTAAAAAAGTTGCAAAATTCAGTAAAAAAGTCGTAGATTTTTGTCAACGTTTTTTCGAGATCACATAAAATCATGAATTTTTTAAACATTTATCAGCAAAAATACGATTCCGCCTTTGGAAAAATTTCAGATTCCGGCTGACATGGGAATTTCATGTATGGCCGAACAATTCAGTCTATATTTCCGGAACCAGGCCCGTAGCTAGGATTTTGTTTCGGGAGGGGCTTAAAATTATTGCATAAATGTATTAATTCTGATGACTTGAGATATTTACTGGAAACTGAACGTAATTATGAAAAGTTCTTAGCGAAAAAAATTCTACGTTAGAAATTTCTCTAGTTACAAAAATGAATATTCAAAAGTTCAAAGTATTTAGGGCTGCTTGAAAATACTACACATTCTAGACTACACGTTTACAAGATGAAGAAGACGCTAAATTGGAATGAGTAGAAAAATATCCAAAAGCCCGTCTCACGAAACTTTACACGCATTTGCTAATCAGGAGAGCGAAACCAACCTCAAGGTTCTCTCCATGGATAGGAATATATCAGTGTGAAATCCAAGTTTACCGTTGCAAACAATGTCCGAACAAAGTGAATGTCGAAATTTGCTTCAAATCTTCTGATAAGGCAAGGGATTTGTAGATGCGGAAAATAGGTTCAACTCCTATTTTCATGATCAGGCATCTTGCTACTATTACTAGTTCTGTGACTTCATCCGAAGTTTGCGTTAGCTCAACTTTATGAAATTTTCAATTTAAATGATACTGAACATGTCGTAATCATAACAATCCTTAGAAAAAACACATTTTGTTTCATTTGACTCTCGTGGGGAATGGGTTAAAGACTATCTTCGGCAATATTATCAGGCATCTGAGAATAACTATCTATTTATCTATTTAAGTAGATTCTTTTTAGGCACTTTTTATATAATGGGACTTACGAATTAAAAATATTGTAGACTGATTTTCCTAGATCCCTGAAACTATAGTAAAAGTCAAAATGTGAAGTGAGTGCAAAAAACTACTGATTTCACTACAAAGCAAGAATAAGGTCTATTGACTTTCAGCAATCTTGCAAAACCGTTGGAACTTGAGAAGACTACCTAGATTAAGTAAATATTATATTTGAACAATTGAAGGTTTTACTTCGGAATTCATGGGATTTTGGACAATGTAAAATATATATTTCAATGATTTAATCTACTAATGGAAACTACCCAGAATTTAATCTACTGAGCGTAACTGCTCAGAACTTGTTCACTAATCAAAAAAAAAAAATTGCTCAGCACTGATTAGTGAATGCTTCTAATTTACGTAAAATATGGTAAATATAACATTGATGACACGACCAAAATAACTAGAAACTATAAACATAGGTGAGCTTAATAATTTCAGCATCACTTGCTTCCGACACATGGAAGAGAACACATCGCACTTACCGAATTTGCTTTGTTTTAGAGTTATCTGTTTTTAAATTACAGCAAATTATCCGTTTCCTGTGAAAAAATTGCAAAACTTCTTGTCAATTCGTTAAATAAATATGTGGAAACTAATCTGCTCAATAATAAAACTATTTGGGAAAAAGTTTCAATTAAAATTGTTGCACCTAACGCATCAAAGTTGTACGGATAACGAAGACGAAATGAGAAGATCAGAGCGCAATTCCGAAAGCACTCGTGTTGAGTGAATAGAAAAGATCGAAGAGTGATCTTGAATAGATTTCGATTGGTTGATTTTTTTTTATTCTCTTTTCTCTCTTATTTAAGATTATCTTTCTCATTTTATTCCATGACGAGCAAAAACAGAACGCAAGACATACTGAAGACATGAAATCGAAACACTTATCCCAATTTATTGGCTTATAGATTCAATCAGTCCCAACATTTTAGTCGCTCTTCGTGATTGCCTATTGTTTTACCACTTTTTGACCCGTTCACTTTTAAAAGAAATTTCTTTTACACGTTTGTTGCAGATATCACGGATTTACGGATAACAGTTTATTAGTACGGAACGAATTCCTCGTAATAGTGAAATGAAGCGTCAATAAAAATAAGCACATATGTAATTTTTTACATTCATGAAAAAAATCAGGGAAAAAGTAATTAGCAAACAAATGCGGAAAGAAAAATCGGCCAATCAAGACCATGGCTGAGGTAGGTTGGCCGAGTTTGGTAAAATAAGTTAAACACGTCAATGTATCAGTGGAAAACTTTTAATTCAAAAAAACATCGTTTTTTTCGTATAAATAAAATCCACTCTTTACTTTTTAACCTTTTTGAACGTAGTTTTGGCGGCTTTAGTGAACTTTTTACCAGCTATCGCTGATTTTTTCCTCCACCAGCGTGCGGTTACGTTTGATTTCATTTTTCTGCTCCTCCAATACAGCTTTTATTGGGGAATCGGTTAAAATTTGAGTCAATCGACGTTTACGACCTTGCCACTTCTTCGAATCGTGCACTCGCCTTGGGAAGAGGTCTGACGTCTTTAGAGAGGCTTACAGATTCTATGCTAATGGACGAGTTTTGCTCGGGGTTGGGTCGATCTGTGACAAATCATGTCCGAAACTCTTCAGGAGGAAAAATTTCAGGATTGTAGGGCCCCACGCCAGGCTCTGAAAGCAGCTTGGCATTTAATTCATAAAATATCGGAATCAACTTATATAAACTTTATAAACAATTTCCGACTTTTAGTGATTCTAATCTCTTATTTCTATTTGGTAATCATTTTAAATTATTTTTATTACTTATTTCTCGTGGATATTTTTCCTTATAATCATCAATATTAGCATAATATCAAATTTTGCTTTGAAAAAGGTTGGCATTTCACAAATATCAAAGTGCACATTACTATACACTAAATTTACAACTCGGCCAACTAGCCCCGCACAGAACTCGGCCAACTTACCACAATGTATATTTTTGAGAACAATCACGATTTACATGAACAAATATAAGGTTACACTGGTAACCGTTATACCATTTTGTTGGGTTTTGAATACCCTTTCCAGTAGTACAAAGTTATTGAAAATCGGATGTAAATTGATTCGCGTTACACATATTATTTTTCAGAAACAGAAATTTACTCACCAGCGCCGAAAAAAGAATAAACGTGCTCCTGTACAAACGACAGCACCAAAACACTTGAAATTACGTCGGTACATTGGTAACCTAATACCCACACAAAAATCACTATAGATGTCGCTACTGCGCATAGTAGCCTTTTCATAAAAGGCACTCGGTCAACCTTCCCCTTCGGCCAACCAGCTCCGGTCACCCCTATTGCGTTAAAATGACGCGAAACAAAAACTGCCTTCTCGGATGAATAGTTCTCAGACAAATTGAAATATTTTTTGTGTAGCACAGTACAAAGTATAGAGTGCACAGTGTGCACTTACTTAATACAGAAATTCAAAATTTGTGCAATTCAAAAACTTATCATTTAAAAATAACAAGCGGGGTCGTGGGTCTTTTATATATTTCCTTATGTAAACAATAGAAATAATATAACGAGTTTAAATGGTTGTCCGGCAGATCTCACGCAAGCGGTTAGCCATTGCACGTGGAAACCTGTTTACGAGGCGAGGAAATATTTTTTTCCTCACCAACTATGTTTTGGGAGGGGGGATGTTCACTTCTATCTCGCTATTGAACATTTGCGTGTCATCATCGTAGTTGCTGTCTTTATGTTCGCGACTATCTGATTTCTTCTTTGCTTCTCGCCCTCAATAATTGCCCTTCCGAATGGATTCCATTTCTCACAAAAGTGACATTAATCTGCGAGTAAGTGGTATCCGATCTTGTAGCGGAACATTGATTTTCTCATCGTCCGTATATGGGAGGATCATATTTATAGCATTGTCACACACAACCATGTGTTTTAAGTTGTTCGAAATGAATGGTTTCGTCTGGGCTTATTTGTTGAGCGGTAAATGCCTGACATGGTAGAACTCGATAAAGGCGGCTTCCGGAAGTCTAACCTCCATTTACTCCTTCAGAAAATGTTCCACATTATGAATGTTCTGTCCTATGCGAATCGTCAATAATTTTATAATCATCGTATTTGGCTGGAATACCCCTTGTTGCTGCTGCTACTCACTGATCTCGGCAGATTACTACAGCAACAATTATAGTAACAGTTTCTTTTATTCTTCAGACAAGGTACACCATATAAAAGGTACTATTTTTGTCGTTCGCTTCGCACTGGCTCGAGCAAAAGCATAAAGCACACTGAATTTCATGACCACTGCCTTTGGTTGTTTCGAAATAGCCTTCTTCAACTTTTTCTCAATAATTTGTTCATGCCAAATGAGCAACAAATTTTGTTAAAAGTCACCGGTTTTTAAAATTCATTTTTGAAAAATTTCGGGAGGGGCTTTAGCCCCCTAGCCCCCCCTCTGGCTACGTGCCTGTCCGGAACCATATATGCAATCCAAACGAAACGTTATAGCAACCTATGGAGATGCCTTTGATTTAAAATTAAGTTTGTGATTATCGGACAATCATCTCCGATAAGTCGATGTGACTGTTAATTTTGAAACATGGTCACTTTTCCTGAGACTTCCAGAACCATCTATTTGGTGGTAAATGTGACCAAACAGACGTTGAATAGCAGTTAGTGACCTAGAACTACGAATTCAAGCGATTAGACTCAAAAAATCACCTTAAAATCAATTTTGAGAAAATCGGTTTAGAAATTTCCGAGAAACGGATGTCGACAAATTATTTAGAGATTTTCTCTGTAACCGTACTCTTCAACTAGTAACTCCGAAAACATACGTCGGATCAAAATGAAACTCAATAGACCTTTCTCGTCAAAAAATTTTATATGATAGGATGCTTCCTTTTTATTCCCCAATTCGTTACTGCCGATTGCCGCGATGATTTGGTACCTCTAACTATTGAAAAAATCAAAAATAGTGCAAGCTGCTCATTTAACCCCATATTCTGAATACCTATCTTGCCTTGTTCCCCCGTAATTTTACACCATTTGGATGAATTTCCTGTGGGGAATACTAAAAGGATGCCAGATCTGCATATATATTAGTAAATCTGCAGATATTGCATTTTCACTGCAGATGTTTTGCAGATTACAAATATTTAGCAGAGCAAAGCCTATGCCAGCCAATTTATACACAAGCCTTCAACATTTTTGATCATTTAAAATATATACATACTACATTTCTATGTCAAATTTATTGAAGATTTTTGTAGCAATCTGCAGACTTTTATATTTTCACTGCAGGCTATTGTTTAAATAGACCTGGCATCACTGATGCTGAAATGATTCATTCATATACCTGTCAAAAACATAGAGCATTGCATGAAAATGTATAACCTTACTTTTCTGACAGTTCAGTGTGCTTGTTTACCTAAGACTTGTTTACATGGACTTTTAAAATTTACATTACTTGAATACTTTCGATGCTCTTTGAAAGACTATCAACTCAAGAGGGATGAGGATTGGAACAATGGGAACCTGGTGCCACATTATGCAACCAATTCGAATCGACCTTTTCACACAAGCTTGAATACAATAAACCTTTCGTTTCGAGATGAGTAATGTCACCCCTGGTTCATACATTGACCAATCGGCGCTGGATGCAAAACCCGGTGGCATATGCTGAATCGTAAGATCAAGCATTGGGCTATAAAACGATTGCTTTCTGGATGATGGATAAGGATTTGTACACATTTGTTTGTTTGCTCGTGGGTTAAGTCCTAACAAGATGATCCGATTTATTACTCATTTTTAGGTGGTGAAGTTTACCTGAACTTTATAGGTAACGAATTCTGTCGATGATAAGTTGTTGAAATGATCGTTCAATACCCATACCGAAAAACGTTTCCATTGTTCAGAATGCCTACCAGCGTATGATAGCTGCAAACATGAGGACAACAAGGTTATCGCTTTCGAATGGAACAATTATTTATTATTCGTGTTCAAGTTCCATTACAGCAAAAGTTTCGTCGATTGACGATTATCGCATTGTCGTTGATTTAGCCGGCAAATGCAAAACAGTGCTCGGCACTTACAATAAGGAGTAAGAAGGATTTGATAGGAGTGATAAGAATGCAGAGCAGGAAGGAGAAATTATATGTAAATTTATATTATATCCCGAGTTGCCATCATTTTTGCACCGCAATAAAGCTTTCTGCAACTGCTGTCTTGTTCAAATTGGCAGGAAATAACTAGGCAGCGAATGATAAATTGCATAGTCAATTTATTTACTTTTTCGCAAGGATAAGTAATTAGTATGTTGTGAATATATATGTGTCGCCGGTGCCGTGTGTTATGGTGGTACCGGACGGAACCGTTGGTCAGCAGACCGTCCTTGTCGCACTGGTCATAGATGCGACGTTTTTGCCTTTCTCATATAGAAAGGTTATGCAATCACTCTGAAAAACGTCAACCTAATCCCGGCCCGGAGGGCCGAGTGTCATATCCCATTCGACTCAGCTCGTCGAGATCGGAAAAAGTCTGTATGTGTGTGTGTATGTGTGTATGTATGTGTGTGTGTATGTGTGTGTATGTGTGTGTATGTGTGTGTGTATGTGCGTATGTGTCAAATAATGTCACTCATTTTTCTCAGAGATGGCTGGACCGATTTGCCCAAACTTAGTCTCAAATGAAAGGCGGAATTCTGGTTCCGGAAATACGGGTTTCAGAGTGCGGCCACACAGAAATTTCTCATAAAAACTATAGCAAAAATTAAAAATAGAATTTTTATTTTTGATGCTAAATGTATTCAAGGTGCATAAAACGTCGAGATTTGATGCAAACACGAAAAAAATTTGACGAAGATTCACTTTTTTGGATTTTGCACATTTTTGCCTTTCTCATATAGAAAGGTTATGCAATCACTCTGAAAAACGTCAACCTAATCCCGGCCCGGAGGGCCGAGTGTCATATCCCATTCGACTCAGTTCGTCGAGATCGGAAAAAGTCTCAATGTGTGTGTGTATGTATGTGTGTGTATGTGTGTGTATGTGTGTGTGTATGTGTGTGTGTATGTATGTGCGTATGTGTCAAATAATGTCACTCATTTTTCTCAGAGATGGCTGGACCGATTTGCCCAAACTTAGTCTCAAATGAAAGGTGCAACCTTCCCATCGGCTGCTATTGAATTTTGGATCGATCGGAATTCTGGTTCCGGAATTACGGGTTTCAGAGTGCGGCCACACAGAAATTTCTCATAAAAACTATAGCAAAAATTAAAAATAGAATTTTTATTTTTGATGCTAAATGTATTCAAGGTGCATAAAACGTCGAGATTTGATGCAAACACGAAAAAAATTTGACGAGGATTCACTTTTTTGGATTTTGCACATTTTTGCCTTTTTCATATAGAAAGGTTATGCAATCACTCTGAAAAACGTCAACCTAATCCCGGCCCGGAGGGCCGAGTGTCATATCCCATTCGACTCAGTTCGTCGAGATCGGAAAAAGTCTGTATGTGTGTGTATGTGTGTGTGTATGTGTGTGTGTGTATGTGTGTGTGTATGTATGTGCGTATGTGTCAAATAATGTCACTCATTTTTCTCAGAGATGGCTGGACCGATTTGCCCAAACTTAGTCTCAAATGAAAGGTGCAACCTTCCCATCGGCTGCTATTGAATTTTGGATCGATCGGAATTCTGGTTCCGGAATTACGGGTTTCAGAGTGCGGCCACACAGAAATTTCTCATAAAAACTATAGCAAAAATTAAAAATAGAATTTTTATTTTTGATGCTAAATGTATTCAAGGTGCATAAAACGTCGAGATTTGATGCAAACACGAAAAAAATTTGACGAAGATTCACTTTTTTGGATTTTGCACATTTTTGCCTTTTTCATATAGAAAGGTTATGCAATCACTCTGAAAAACGTCAACCTAATCCCGGCCCGGAGGGCCGAGTGTCATATCCCATCCGACTCAGTTCGTCGAGATCGGAAAAAGTCTGTATGTGTGTGTGTATGTGTGTATGTATGTGTGTGTATGTGTATGTGTGTGTGTATGTGTGTGTGTATGTGTGTGTGTGTATGTATGTGCGTATGTGTCAAATAATGTCACTCATTTTTCTCAGAGATGGCTGGACCGATTTGCCCAAACTTAGTCTCAAATGAAAGGTGCAACCTTCCCATCGGCTGCTATTGAATTTTGGATCGATCGGAATTCTGGTTCCGGAATTACGGGTTTCAGAGTGCGGCCACACAGAAATTTCTCATAAAAACTATAGCAAAAATTAAAAATAGAATTTTTATTTTTGATGCTAAATGTATTCAAGGTGCATAAAACGTCGAGATTTGATGCAAACACGAAAAAAATTTGACGAAGATTCACTTTTTTGGATTTTGCACATTTTTGCCTTTTTCATATAGAAAGGTTATGCAATCACTCTGAAAAACGTCAACCTAATCCCGGCCGGGAGGGCCGAGTGTCATATCCCATTCGACTCAGTTCGTCGAGATCGGAAAAAGTCTGTATGTGTGTGTGTATGTGTGTATGTATGTGTGTGTGTATGTGTGTGTGTATGTGTGTGTGTGTATGTATGTGCGTATGTGTCAAATAATGTCACTCATTTTTCTCAGAGATGGCTGGACCGATTTACCCAAACTTAGTCTCAAATGAAAGGTGCAACCTTCCCATCGGCTGCTATTGAATTTTGGATCGATCGGAATTCTGGTTCCGGAATTACGGGTTTCAGAGTGCGGCCACACAGAAATTTCTCATAAAAACTATAGCAAAAATTAAAAATAGAATTTTTATTTTTGATGCTAAATGTATTCAAGGTGCATAAAACGTCGAGATTTGATGCAAACACGAAAAAAATTTGACGAAGATTCACTTTTTTGGATTTTGCACATTTTTGCCTTTTTCATATAGAAAGATCATGCAATCACTCTGAAAAACGTCAACCTAATCCCGGCCAAATTTTTTTTCGACTCGCTTAAGGTTTCTGGATTTTAACAGGGGCGTAGTTGATGGTTTACGGAGAGGGGTTACACTCCCCCTCTACTGTTCACTCCCCTCCTTTAAAAATCTCCTTAAATCACCCCTCAGACCACCACCTCATACCCCTCCCTTTCAACCCCATCATCTTTAAACCACCACTATATTACAAAGCATACCAATTTAAGCTGGGGAGTCGTTCGTTCATGGGACTTTCGCCCTCCTCACATACCCATCCCCGCATGACAAAATGAGTTAGCAAGCAGATAACATTGATCTAATGCTGATTAGGCTAATGGAGTATGATATTTTTTTGTTTCAAGTGTTTCACCGTCGACACGTAGCTCAACAAGTTCGTGGCTGGCATGCCATTGTGTATAAGTGCAAAGTGTACTAAGAATGTAATGGACATTTCCACAATTATGTTGAACATAAAAAGCCTCCGTGCCATAGTTTAGAGAAATGAGAAAGGCACAATTGCACCGCTAGGTGGATTAAAACAGGTTTTTTTACCTATGTTTACAGAAAATATATGCACTATGACAGAATAGAATCAAATCAGCAACACTTTGCTTCCAGCGCTACCTATGAGCGGTTTCAACGTAGAATCGCCAATAGACCTTTCTCGTCCGACCTAACCCCCTTTTTTCTTATTTTCATTCAAAAGACTACACATTTTTAAGAATATTTCCGCTGAAATGAGACTTTTTAGAGCTATCGTGATTTTTTAATGATTTTTTTAAATTTGAAAAATGCAAGAATGTTGAGTATTTTTTTCACCTTTGCAAGAATGGTGGGACTCAAAATATGTGTTTGGGCACCACTGTTTTGTATATTTTTGGTTGGCTTCCTGGCAACACGGCAAATGAAGTGGTGAGTCGCGGTACAAAGTTCATTGGTAATGTAAACAAACTAAAGTGAACCTCTCGGTGGAGAACGTTGCATGGTAATGTTTAACCTCACTTTTTTGACAGTTCAAAGAGATTGTTTACATGATCTTGGTATTTTTGTTGATTCGGTCATAGTATGAGAAACTTGGTTTGGTTCGCTGCCAAATGTTAACACTTTTCCAACAAGGTCGCTCAGCAGTATTTTTTAATTGATGTCGGCATCATACATTGTTCCGTTAAATTTAACATTTTTACTTTTCTTGTACATGATTCATTGAAGAAGCAAGGAATTTCTAGCCAAACATTTGAAAAAGGCCTACTGCCAAATGCAAACAAATCGAATTTTGATGTTCTCTATTAAAATTCTGGGACAGAACCTGTGGATAGATGTTTTCTTTTTCTTTTTTCTGTTCATTTTATCTCTTGTCTTGCATAGCCACTCTTTCTTCCTCACATATTTTAAATGGACTGGCTAATTTCGACAGTCCCCCCTGACTGCATTTGACGGTTCCCTTTGGCTGCATTTGACAGCTCCCCCTGGCTACAATTGACATTAGGTTTTTTCGTATCCACACGTTCCGTCCCAGTTAAAAAACTATCTATCTGGCCATGTACATAAACATAACGCAACATTGGATTATGAAGAATTTTGATAATGATTTTATAACAAATTATAAAAGAGCCCGGCTGATATAAAAGTCCTAAATAGCAATACACTTATTATAAAATGATTGTAAAGGATTATTGTAAATGATTCCAAAAGGATTATAAAGGCAGTGAAATACGTACTCAATGAATTAAGGGGTGTGTCTGATGTAAACAATATGCGCAATCAAACTAAATAAAACAGTATTCAATTTTTAAATAGAATTATAATGAATTCGACCAAAACTTCTTTTGCCTTTTTCTCATTTTCAAATGTTTGGGTAGAATTTAGATTATTTTATCGTTGTTGCGATCAATTTCGTTTGGTTTGTTTTGTTCACAATGTTAGTCGCAGAGCATTTTGGTGATCTATGGCAACTGATGACCTTTACACCCCATACTAAGTCCGCTCCTGTTGCAGCTGTTTCGCCCTGTCCGGCACCGAGTCAACCGATGGTCCAACGTGCGCCGCACTCGTCTGTCGCTATGTCAATGGCAGGGACTTGGATTAAAGGCTAAAATTTCAGCTACGGTTGGTGGTGTTGCTGCAATCGGTTTGCCTTCGGCCACGTTGGACATTCGGCTAACGGGAATATTCAGCGATTCCGATTCGAAGGAAGCAGCGCCAGTAGCAGACTGCTTCGGTTCAGCAATACGCTCCGGTATCGGACGAAGCTAACACTCCGACAGGACGAAGGTTTCAACGAGGGGCTCAGGCATAAGTAGCAGAGTCCTTGCACTTCCTGCTTGTCGAGTGAACAATTCCGACGAAACCACTGCCGCTCTCTCCAAGTTTGATCACCGTAATAAGTGCAACGTCAGCGGTATAGTGCCAGGATTAGTCGAGAACAGTGCCAGGACTGACTTGCCAAGAGCTACAAGAGAGGCTTTACCAAGATGATTTATTCAGCAGAATAAGATAGCAAAATTACCCAAAACATAAGACCTGGCTGCCAAAGTGAATCCACACACATCATCACCTACAGAGGCAAGCAATATTGGAACGCAGCGAAATTCCTCACAATGAATTGATCTCGTAAGGTGAAATTCCAGGAAGTACAATTTTCATAGCACAATTTAGTCGACCGAAATTGTAGTCCTCAGTCGAGAGAGAGACTGATAAAGTAGCAGCAGCTAGGAATTTTCTTTCGAAAGCTAGCAGCGTTTTTGCGTATTCTGCGCTAAGTAGAGAGCGTTAAGACAGATCTCCGAAACATGTCAAGTGCTATCAGATGAGAAAAAACCTATTTTAATCCACCTAGCGGTGCAATTGCGCCTTTCTCAATTATGAATCACGAGAATGTGTGCGTTGTTTATATTCATTAAAAGAGTTCGAGTTCTAAAATTTTGAAAAAAAAACAGCCACGGTAATATTGAACTGAAAAAAGGTGCGAAATCGGCAAAGTCCCAAAAAGTCGATTTTTACAAAAAAAAATTTTTTCGAGATAACATAAAATCTCGACATTTCATGCATTTTAAAGATGTTTGGCATCAAAAATACGAATTCGATTTCTGAAATTTCATGGGGTCCCCCTTTGAAAAAAAAAATTGAGTTCTGGCTTATATGGGAATTTCATATGTGACCGGACGATTTAGTCTATATTTCCGGACCCATATAAGCGATCCGTACGAAATTTTATAGACATCTGTGGGGATATTATAGCTATCATTTGGAACTAAGTTTGTGAAAATCGGCCCAACCATTTCAGGGAAACTGATGTGAGTTCGTAAATTTTGAAAGATGGCCGCTTTTCCCGGGCACTTCCGGAACCGTCTATGGTGGTCAATGTAGTCAACGAAAGTTTGGTTGGCCGTCGGTGACCTAGAACAGCAAATTTAAGTTGTTTGAGAGACATTTTAGCGAAATTTTTACCTTTTTTGCTTTCAACGGAGTATCGGTTTGAATCACAATTTGCTATGTGATCGCACGCCACAACCTGTAACTCCGGAACCGGAAGTCGGATCGGGATGAAATTAAATAGCCATTTACGGGGACGCAATACCTTTCATTTGAGGCCAAGTTTAGTCGAATCGGTCTAGCCATCTCCGAGAAACCGATGTGACTGTTATTCTGAATTTAGATACTTCCGCCGGGGCTTCCGGAACCAAGGATGGTGGCCAATGTGGCCAAATAGACTTTGAATGGATGTTAGTGACCTAATATTACAAATCGAAGCAGTTGTGGTCATATTTTGGAAAAATTTTCACCTTTATACATTCATTGCAGAATTTATTAAAATCGACATTTTCTGCGTGTTCGTACTTATCACCCTGTAATTCCGGAACCGGATCCATTAGAAATTCAATAGCAGCCTATGGGAACGTTGCACCTTTCATTTGAGACTAAGTTTGTCAAAATCGGTTCAGCCATCTCTGAGAAAAATGAGTGACATTTTTGGTCACATACACACACACATACACACACACATACATACATACACACACACATACACACACAGACATTTGCCGAACTCGACGAACTGAATCGAATGGTATATGTCACTCGGCCCTCCGGGCCTCCGTTAAAAAGTCGGTTTTCAGAGCAATTGCAATACCTTTCTATTGAGAAAGGCAAAACGTCGCATCTATGACCAGTACGACAAGGACGGTCTGCTGACCAACGGTTCCGTCCGGTACCACCATAACACACGGCACCGGCGACACATATATATTCACAACATACTAATTACTTATCCTTCCGAAAAAGTAAATAAATTGACTATGCAATTTATCATTCGCTGCCTAGTTATTTCCTGCCAATTTGAACACGACAGCAGTTGCAGAAAGCTTTATTGCGGTGCAAAAATGATGGCAACTCGGGATATAATATAAATTTACATATAATTTCGCCTTCCTGCTCTGCATTCTTATCACTCCTATCAAATCCTTCTTACTCCTTATCGTCAGTGCCGAGCACTGTTTTGCATTTGCCGGCTAAATCAACGACAATGCGATAATCGTCAATCGACGAAACTTTTGCTGAAATGGAACTTGAACACGAATAATAAATAATTGTTCCATTCGAAAGCGATAACCTTGTTGTCCTCATGTTTGCAGCTATCATACGCTGGTAGGCATTTTTCGGTATGGGCATTGAACGATCATTTCAACAACTTATCATCGACCGAATTCGTTACCTATAAAGTTCAGGTAAACTTCACCACCTAAAAATGAGTAATAAATCGGATCATCTTGTTAGGACTTAACCCACGAGCAAACAAACAAATGTGTACAAATCCTTATCCATCATCCAGAAAGCAATCGTTTTATAGCCCAATGCTTGATCTTACGATTCAGCATATGCCAACGGGTTTTGCATCGTCGAAGGTCGATTCGAATTGGTTGCATAATGTGGCACCAGGTTCCCATTGTTCCAATCCTCATCCCTCTTGAGTTGATAGTCTTTCAAAGAGCATCGAAAGTATTCAAGTAATGTAAATTTTAAAAGTCCATGTAAACAAGTTTTAGGTAAACACGCACACTGAACTGTCAGAAAAGTGAGGTTATACATTTTCATGCAATGCTCTATGTTTTTGACAGGTATATGAATGAATCATTTCAGCATCAGTGATGCCAGGTCTATTCAAACAATAGCCTGCAGTGAAAATATAAAAGTCTGCAGATTGCTACAAAAATCTTCAATAAATTTGACATAGAAATGTAGTATGTATATATTTTAAATGATCAAAAATGTTGAAGGCTTGTGTATAAATTGGCTGGCATAGGCTTTGTTCTGCTAAATATTTGTAAACTGCAAAACATCTGCAGTGAAAATGCAAAATCTGCAGATTTACTAATATATATGCAGATCTGGCATCCTTTTAGTATTCCCCACAGGAAATTCATCCAAATGGTGTAAAAATGCGGGGAAACAAGGCAAGATAGGTATTCAGAATATGGGGTTAAATGAGCAGCTTGCACTATTTTTGATTTTTTCAATAGTTAGAGGTACCAAATCATCGCGGCAATCGGCAGTAACGAATTGGGGATAAAAAAGGAAGCATCCTATCATATAAATTTTTTTGACGAGAAAGGTCTATAGCTGCCGATAGGAATATTATACCTTCCATTTGAATCTTAGTTTGGAAAAATCGTTTCAGCCATCCCAGAAAAACTGATGTGGATATTTTGTTGACATACACACAAACATACCTACATACATACATACACACGCACAGACATTTTCCGACCTCGACGTAGTAAACCGAATGGTATATGAGACTCGGCCCTCCAGGCCTCGGTTAGAAAGTCGGTTTTTGTAGCAATTTCATATCCTTTCTCTATGAGAAAGGTAAAACTATTGTTCCCACTCTTTTAAATTGGATTGTATTCCTAGTTTTGAGATAGATTTTTCCTCTTCGATTCAATATAAGAAATATTCCAGCACTGTAACCTTCTTGTTTTAATATATTCAAAATGTGAAAAAATAAATTCGCCTCTTTGTCGGGTTAAAAAAAATCTCTAACTTTATGTTCGGGTTTCCGAATTGAACCCAGGTGAGCTACGTACAAGGCAATCAATATACCAACTGCGCTATCTCCACCCCCTAAGAGGTGGCCAATATGGCCAAAGTTACTTTGATTGGTTTTTAGTGATCTAGGCCAAGTAATGTTAAATCCGTTTCAATATGTATTGCATAATTTGTAATCTTTATTGTGCAAGTTTACATTTTGCGATGACCAGTAATTCCGGAACCGGAAGTAGGATCAATAAAAAATACATCAATCATTTGAATTAAGTTTGTGAAAATCGGTTCAGCCGTCTCTGAGAAAATTGAGGGGCTTTATTTGACACACACATGAACCCACAGACATTTTGCGGTCTCGACGAATTGAATCGAATAATAGCTTTTTCTAAAGATAAGTGTTATACCTAAATCGAAAATACAGCTAAGAAATCAACCGAATTGAAGCTAGTCTAAACATACAATAAAATCGTCGATTAAAACAACAACCGATACCGAGTTGATAGCTGAAAGTCATAGTAAGAATATCGATAGATTCAATCATCTAATATAAAAAATTGAAGTAAAAAAAGTTACAGTTCACTAAAGTACGTTAAAATCTAATCTGCAAGAACCGAATTGACGATAATGAAATCAGATAGTTTATTGATGTTCTCATTCGTATTCATAACTAACTATTGGCAAAACTTATATCATAAAATGTGTGACAAAATTAATTCATCACTATAAGATGAATGGATCCGATCTTTTCGATATCAAATTTGAGCTGAGCGAGTCCAAATTCAATTATAATTTATGGCTATTGGACGAAATTCTCTGAAAATGTATATGGCGGATGAAGAGAATATAGGTCAAAGAGGAGGGAGGGGGTGTGATGTAGAAAGAGATGGTGTGTGGGGAAGTTGAGAGGGAGCTGATGGAGTATGCAACACCCAACCGCATATTATACCCATTAGACATTTGGTTTATGAAAATCGGTTCAGTCATCACCGAGTAATCGATGTGACTAATTCTGGGACACGTCCAGAACCCGAAAATTCCGGAACTGTCGATAGTGAACATTATATTCCAAGAATCTTTGATTGGCCAGCAGTGATCTAGACTTGCAAAACGAAATGATGTGATCTAGACTTACAAATAGAAATTGATTTTTAACCTTTGAAGTATTACGATGCCACCGGTTTATATGGGAAATTCCTATCTGGTCGCAATAACCAACCTGTAACTCCGGAACCAAATGTCAGATATGAATGAAATTCAATGAAAGTCCATGGGAATATAGTATCTTTCATTTGAAACCAAGTTTATAAAAATCGGTCACGAATTCCCTGTGACAAAGGTGTGTCATTAACTTACGAACTTAGAAAGTACCGGGGGCATCAAGAACCGTAACAGGTGGCCAATGTGGTCAAAGATGCTTAGAATGATCATTAGTGACCTAGGCCCGCAAATCCGAGTTATGTATATTTCTTTATTTCTTTATTTATTATATTTCAACTGACCTTCTGGGTCTTATTGAAAACTTAGCTTAGAAAACAATTAACATCATATTTCATCACAAACAATTAAAAATATCGTTCATTTAAAAATATTAACAACATTATCTAATTACAACAAATATCATCACATGAGCATTCTATCACATTTCAGTTACATAAGCTTGCTCGGGTTTCCATGTTTCACGACGAACAAATTCTCTGAGCTTTAGACCACGATGATGCTTGCAACGCTTTAGTTTTCCATCTATCAACCAAAACGACTTTGAACGATGCGCAATCAAGCGTATTGCAGTTCTTCCATTTGGGTACCAGTTTGTTCGTTTCTATATCACTGGTACAGTTTATGCCGAGAGAATGGGATACCATTATCGAAATCTCATCTTCAGAAACTTTGCTATCGACGTTGGACAAATAAAATGCAAATTTTTCATCTTTTTCTGTCCCTGATCGAGCGAGCGGCGGTTCTGCAGTTTCGGTTTCATCTATTCTGCTTACACTGGATCTTTCGTTACTATGTAGTACGGGTGTTGAAACGGGGGTCGAATGACTTTTTCCAACAGCTTTATCCGGAACAAGCAATGAAAGCGTGCTTAAAATTCCGTTGATCTGCTGCTTCATAGACGTAATTTTGTGCTCAACACTGTCTTGCGGGTTTTCAGGTAGTTGCATTGAATCGCGAATTTTGAAAAATATGCACACACAGTCGTCACAAAGCCAGATGACATTATTGGAGAATGCATTAATTTGGTCCTCTGCGAGCTCCACGCACGTAGCATGGAACCGTTTTGCACATCATCCCTCACATACTGTATACAAATCTGTATTGGCGTCGATGGGCAAACAACACTTCTTGCATTCCATTTTGTGCTCTCAACGACTAGCAAAACGATCTGACGAACAATGGCAGCACAATTCAATGCACGGATAGCACAATTCAGTGGTAATATTTTCGTGTTTTTTTTAGCTTCTCTCACCTCTAATCACAAAACTAAGAACTTCTATCAATTCGACAGTAAGAGCGAGTACGCATTTAAACATAGCCAAATACGCATTTAAACATAGCCAAAATAATCTTAAGCCTGGAGCGAAAAAACACACAGCTAACGCGTGACAACAACATATAGAATGTGTTGCACCCTTTTTAATATGTATTATACCATTTGGACATCATGGTGTTATTTTATATGGGAAGTTGCTGGGTAACCGCACTCTTCAACTTGTAACTCCGGAATCGGAAGTCCGATCGACAATAAATTTAATAGCAGCTTATGGGAGCGTTATGCCATTAATTTGAAATCAAGTTTGAGCGATTCGGTTCAGCCATCTCTGAGAAAAGTGAGTGAGTCGTTAGGAGTCTTGACACTAATGATCCGTCCTATCCCAGGTACGAAGGATGCCTTACCGTTTGCACCACAGGGTAAAGAAAATGATTCAAATTTATTTATAGTCATGCTAATAACTACCTACAGTCGCAATAATTGATATGATGCAAGACTTTATCATACTATCATATTGGTTTACTTATGCTAACTAATTTAATAACGTTCGTTTTTATTAAAGAATGAATAAAAACTATCATCAAGAAAAACATAGCTTTACATTATTATCATCAAAAACGAGCGCTAGACCCACTGCGTACCATTTGTGTAGGGATCATGTAGGATATATGTGTCGGTTTTTCATTTTGCGCTTTGTGCGGAGGTTCGTCACCCGACCCGGTTGAATTTTTGCGCGCGCTTTTTTAACCTGAATTTCGCCTTAATCACGTTCAGGTACACTTATGTTTTCTGTGCATATACAACAAATAAATTGAAGGTTCCAACCTATTCTGAATTATACCTACAGTGACAATCTCATTTTCGTACACCGCTGTGCGGAATGCTTATCTGCATTTTACAAGTAAAAAATTAGTTCACGAGACATTTTATTTATGTAGAAATAGTTTACTAGACAGCATAAGGAAGATACAATAATTATCTTTGTACTACAAATGCTCATTTTTTTCACAAAAAATCATAATTCTAAAGATAGTCAAATATACACGCAATCTCATTTTCGTACAGTACACATATTTTTTTCAAAAATCAATTGAAATTTCTATAATAAATGTTCAATGTGGTACCTTTTGTTTGTAATTACAGTTTTCAATCGTATTGGAATGCTAACCACTAGTTTTTGTGTGCATTCAACTTAAATTTTATCCCATTCTTCTAAATAGTAGTTTCTAAGATCATCCTCATTATAATCCGGATAGTTTTGTACTTTATATCCAAATACTCCCATTTATTTTTCTAATCAGTTAATAAACGGGATCTGCAGTGGAGAATCCATAACATTTAAACAATTATAAATTCCCTCTAAACGTTTTTTGCACGCCTTATGCTTTAGGTTCTTCTCCTGATCGAATTTCCAATGTCCACCATTTTTTAGTAAAAGTATCGTTTTATGGAAGCTTTGCTTTAAAATTTATTTTAAGATATTCATATTAAAATACACATTCTGATCCATCATTCCATCAATGAAGACCAAATTTCTAGCACTTCTAGTGGACATATAATACCTCATACAATAACTCCAATGTCCCTGCGCTTAGCTGCTGTTATAAGACTATTACGTCCAGGTCTGAGTTCGATTTTCTCCACCCAAGACAACAGCCATTTCAGTCAAAGGTGTTGAATTTGGACTCGTAGACAAAGTTTAACATCTTTCAAATATACCAATAAAGTTGTTTAGTGTATAAAAATCAATTCTTTGTTCTTCTCATTGATGAACAGCTTCTTGCTCAGAACACAGTCATTGTAATTGTCCGTTCTCCGTCCATTACGAGTCGTACCAGAGCAAACTTATACTTAAATTCTATGATTCAATTTATTTACCATGTATATAACATTAATTACTCAATTTTCCCAAATTTTTTTATTAAAAATCGTTTATCCCTCATCGTAAGTTTTTTACAGTTCAAGTTTTCCGCTATATCTGTTCTACATTTCGCCAAATCAAAGTTTTTAACAACATGTTAAATAGTTGGACGCAACCTTTGAACAATTTCAAAGATTTTATGAAGTGATTTAGCTTCATTTTGGTGAGTAATAATTAGTTTCCGTCACATAATGGCAGTTAGTTTACTTTTTTTAACCATTACGTTAATTTGAGGGAATTTCTTAAACTAGTGTTGAGGAAACTGTGCCAATGAACACTTTTCTGTAGTCATAAAATCCATTTCTCAAAGTAAAACAAAAAAGCATAAAGAAATGACAGGTCTTAAATTACAAATTAAATGACTTTTCAAAAGTGTACGAATATGAAATTGTGCCATTTTCACACCAAGTAATGATTTTTTATGTGTAGTGTACGGAAACTTGCACACATTAGATTACAAATGATAAGAAAATGACAGATGATGATTCTACTACCACATTTATAAAACAATACCTATATTAAATAGCGCAAATGTTTGTGAAACAATATTAAACATATACACTATAGGTGTACGAATATGAGATTGTGTCACTGTACATTCTGGTTGAATGAATATTTATTAATAAATTGAACACCACATACAGATATACATAAATTGAGCTTGTGCTTATTCAATGTTATCTACAAGCGAATCATCATAGCAGACGTTTGTCCGTTTCATGCGAAAGTAAGCAAAATGCATTCGTTCTTGCACCTTGTCATGAATATCAACCTACGTAGTGCTGAAAGCCAGTTTGAAGCAAACGCTTGAACGGATCTCTACCTTTGCATTTTATTCTTAATTGCTTGCATAATAAATAAGGTAGTGCATGAATATTTCGTTTATTTTGAATTTTAGGGTAACCAAAAAAATTTTGGACCCCTAGAGGAAGTGAAATTACGTGAACGTCAAAAAATATTTGCTTGCCTATGTTTTTAATGCAATACATGCACGAGTCTGCTCCAATATTACTGTTCTTGAAAGAAAACTGTCGATGGATGTTTTATACATTGACATAAACTCTAAAATGACTTTTCTTCACAGCATGAATGTTTCACATTTCGGACCCTTCCACACTAATTTGGACAGTGTTCCAAGCATATTTTGGACACACTGAATGTGACTGAATAAATTTTGGAAACAGTGAAGTTTTTTCTACTAAACTGACCTACTGACTCGTTCTCTTTGCAGTATATTTAATGCATGAAAGAAGAACATAAGCAAATAAGTGACTGCCCACAATTAGTAGATTCTTTACAAGTCCGAGGAAGACCAATCCATGTTCCTGTTAGAGACATCCTGGCGTATCGCGATCCTCTATACATGGAACTTATCTATCATTTTCTAAAAACAGCGTCTGTCAAAATTTAATTAAATTCATCTCCTCATACTTTCATCCAAGGCTAATCATTCACCAATTAAAGTGTCCTAGAATATTTAGTTTTTAAATTTAGACAATAACAGAAAAAAAAAGTAAATAAATACACCCGAAAATACTAGATCATTATGAAATACAACAATGTAAGGAAAAAAGCAATCAATAAAGTGATTTCAGTGTTAGTTTTAGACAAAGTACTAGTATAGTTAAAATTAGTCTTAAGGATTTTTGTAACGTGCTATGTAAAAAAAAGAGACTGGCGTAAAAAGCTTTTGCAAATGCCGTGTCAAATAAACGTATGGAAAAAAAAATCAGTGACTGCCAATCAAAAATGGTACATTAATCTTTATATGGAAGGCTGACTGCATGAAGTATTTTTTTAGTTCTATCATTTTGAGAAATAGAACTTTCGGTACAATTAAGACTTAACAAAGCAGCATTAAATGTAATGCAATAGAGTTAACAATAATATATTTCGTGTAACAATTCATCTGTAGCAGTATTATGGAGTGACATCCTCATATGGACGATAAATCAAGGTTCAAAGTTCGCCAGGAATCTTCTTGCACTAAATATTCATTTTAAATTCTTTTGTTTACGAGGTGGTTTCTTGTTACTCTTTCTAAGCTCAGTTTTTCTTTGTTTCTCTTCTTTTACTTTCCTTTTTTCTTCAGTTTTCGCCTTGTGGTATTCAACTGTTCGGCGCAATGTTAAAACAGCAGGGCTATGTCGCTTGAATCGTGATGTACCTGTTCGTGTGTGTTTCAGGCGATTCTAGGAATTCAGCAAACACACTTTTATTATCATTATTTAGTCATATCAACAAATTCGACTACAAATGTTCTTCAACATGGATTTCAAAAGTCTCCTCTTTGGTCATATTATGGTCTTCAATGAAATGTTCCTCAATCGTTTGATTTTCGACATTCATTGGTTTGAACATTTTTAAATAATTTGACCAAAAAGAGCAGGCGACCTACCGTTACGAAATTTTTCACTTTTTGATTATTCTAACTCGATAAACTAATAGCTGTCAAGAAAGAAAATCGAGGGGTGTCCAAAATAAGTTGATATCAATTTTTAAGACATATTGTGGACACCATTTATTTAAGATTTTTTAGATAAAACATTACGAAGAAACCTTTTCAAACACGTAACATGCATAACACCAAATCAGACAAACTAATTAAATCGATAAAAAAATATTATAATTGTACATTTAAATCCAATTTGAAAATGTACAATTTCCACCGGTTCCTCTTGGCTATCGTTGAAACATGAAACGTTTTCGGTGATATTTTTGAAAACTGTGGATTCTGTTTAATTTTAAACAATTAGAGATGGACTAATGATATTGAAACTTAATAGACAACCCAAGGAATGTAATTGCTGCATCAAACCAAACAAATGCAGAGAAACTTGGCAGTGTAGGAGGCAAATACATTAACAGGGTCCAAAATATGTAGGGATCCAAATTAGGTTGGTTACCCTAATCCTAATTAATGTGGGTAATTTTTACCATTATCACGAAAAAGGAACTACGTTGTTTGCCACACACTCATTCATATAACGCGCCGCACTCATTCAATATCGTGGCACTCAATTTCAATTTCGTTGTCCATACTGGTGCTGATTTGTATTTTGAAGAAATTTTTCCACTTACGCCGAATATGTGATACATATATCAGACCCAAACCTGGCAAAGATCATATCATGGACGATGGACGCTTTGATCGATGAAAAAGTTTTACCACAAGAGAACAATCGATCATTTATAATGATCCGCTCTTTTTGGAACGTATTGTTGCTTGTGGTAAACTTACTGCCCATAAAAGCATTAGAGCCCAATATGTATTTTTGTAAAAAATGAGTTCTAACGAAATAAAACGAAAATAGAGAAACTATGGGTAAGGACGGACAGGTGCAGTATGACGGACACATGGTTATTTTAGGGATATAACATTAAAACTTCAATTGTATTGTATGTGTACCCTATCATTATGGGTAACCATGAATTATGAAACACTTAGTAGGCCTCGAATACAGTTAAACGTGTACAATTAAAGCAAATATTCATAATCAGTAGTGCAGCTTCAACTTCAAGTTTCCGATTTTAAGGTTTATCGATAAAAAAATCAATTTTTTGCGGATTTTTTCTTTTGTTTCGATAAAGTAACTCTTAAGTGACATCTTCGTGAACAATAACAGGTAAGTTGATTTATGCAGGAATCAGTACAAACGTTTAAAAAATATGTGTACTGGTGGGGCAAGACGGTTGGTCTATTTTGCCTTTCTCAATAGAAAGGTATTGCAATTGCTCTGAAAACCGACTTTTTAACGGAGGCCCGGAGAACCGAGTGACCGATACAGTAACAGTAACAGTAGATAGCAGACGTCTCGTGCTGCTTCTCGGACCGCCGACGTTTGGCATGATTCTCGATTCGATTCAGTTCGTCGAGTTCGGCAAATGTCAATGCGTGTGTATGTATGTGTATGTATGTATGTGTGTGTGTGCGTTTTTTTTAGAGAACAGTAAAAAAATTTTCAGGAAAACCCTGAGTGAGGAAAAATGTACAAAAACCCCAATGTCTCAGGGAACGGGTTTGGGCTGCCATCACAGGACCCGCTAAAAACCACTGCTCTTGCCCAGAACCTGATTCCTCCCCGGCACTACCTTACGGCATTGCTTCGGAGAGGGGTTTTTATGTGCATAGCACACACTCTAATTCAACTACTTACTAGTTCGTTTCTTCCAGCCCCACTCCTCTACACACCACCAATTCTCTACCATCCACACAGACTGGCAAGTTCTGCATGGTAGTCGGAAAGCTGGCTGTGAGTCGAGGCTTAGCACTCCTCCCCTAGGAGTACAGTCTGGGCGGCAAACTTCAGACTGTCTAATTCACCGAGCCCTTCGGCTCTCTTGTGCCAGTTAGCACCGCAACTTCCTTCTCGCACCATTCAGCTCCGTTTACTCATTGAGCACCAGACTTGTTCGCGAACTACTCGGTCTAGTCCCCGACGATGGACCTAGCCTACTCCGACGGAGAATTCCCCGGCGAGAGAAGTTCTTCCGAAACCGAGCCAACCAACCAGATGTCGAGGTCAGTTCGGCGATTCCGGTGGAGCAGGGCGTCCGGTTCGCTGATGCCCCGACGATCTGTGACTGGTGGTATTTCGTCGCGGTCTACTCAGTCTAGTCCCCGGCGATGGATCTAGCTTACGCCGACGGAGAGTTCCCCGGCGAAGGAGGCTCTCCCGATACCGATTCTTCTTTTGTTTTAGCACCAAAATTTCTTGAGCCCTTTGGCTTCCTCTCGTTCCGTTTCGCTCTACTTTCCCGATAAGCCATTCAGATCCCGCCCTCACTTGTTCGCGAACTACTCAGTCTAGTCCCCAACAATAGCCTATTCTCCTGCAACCGAGCGGTAGATTTCTCCTCATTCCGATGTTCGTTTTTGTGAGCCATTTAGCTTTCCGCGTCGTCCCGATCTACTCGATCTAGTCCCCGGCGGTGGATCTAGCCTACTCAACGGGCCATACAGTAGGTGCTGAGGTCTATCCGGTATTCCGGTTGGAGCGTAGCTTCCGGTTCACCAGCGCCCCAACGACCCACTGCTAGCTCTGCGACGCGGTCTACTCGTTCTAATCCCCGGCGGTGGATCTAGCCTACTCACGAGCTACCCAGTAGAATGTCGAGGTCGGTTCAGCGATTCCGGTGAAGCTTGACGTCCGGTTCCCAGGCGCCTCGACGACCCAACTCGGTGCTAAGTCACGTACTACTCAACTGGTCCCCGGCGGTGGACCTAGTTTACACAGTTGGAGAGTTCCCCGGCGGTATAATTTCTCTCGAAACCCGATTTGCGGCTTCTTGCTGGTCTCTTCGCCACTTCCTCTGCAGCTCATAGAGTATGCTCGAGACCACTCTGTTCCAGGTATGTTCATCACGGCACATCTCTTCGACGATATTGTCCACTGTCATACCAGGTATACCCCTAAGAACTTCTTCGTATCTAGGGCATTCGAAGACCACGTGTTCCGGTGTCTCCTGCACAGTCGCACACTCCGGGCAAAAGGGTGACGAAGCATGTCCAAACCGATGCAGGTACTTCCGGAAGCATCCGTGCCCGGACAAAAACTGCGTCAAATGGTAGTTCACCTCTCCATGCTTCCTATGTACCCAAGCCGATACATTTGGGATGAGTTGGTGGGTCCACCTTCCTTTCTCCGCGTTGTCCCACTCCTGTTGTCATTTAGCCAACGAGTCCGCTCGAACCAGTCTCCTAGCGTTACGTACATTTCTCCGCTGATAGCATTCCACGTCCTCCGCCAGGGTAATGCAGATGGGGATCATCCCGGCGATAACGCATACTGCCTCCGACGATATTGTTCTGTAGGCACTCGCGACTCGTACGGCCATCAGTCGGAATGTCCTGTTTAGCTTTTCACGGTTCCGCTTGGTTTTCAGCGCAGCACTCCAGGCAGGAACCCCATATCGGAGTATCGATGACGAAACAGTAGATAGCAGACGTCTCGTGCTGCTTCTCGGACCGCCGACGTTTGGCATGATTCTCGCTATTGCGTTCGTTGCCTTCGCCGACTTTTCACAGTCGTAATCAACGTGGTTGTTGAAGTTCAACCGGTCGTCGATTATAACTCCCAATTGCTCCAATGCACGTTTCGATGCAATCACGTGCCCTCCGACGTCGATCTGCATCCGTTGAACCGATCTGCAGTTGCTGACCAGCAACACCTCCGTCTTGTGGTGAGCTATTTGCAGCTTGACCCCGTTCATCCAGCTCTCAATCGCGTCTATTGTCTCCATCACCGACACCTCCACTTCTTCGAGTGTCTCACCTATCACCGTTAGTGACACGTCGTCCGCAAAACCTACGATTTTCACTTTCCTAGGCAGCTGCAGCGTTAAGACCCCATCGTACATCCCGTTCCAAAGCGTTGGACCGAGAATGGAGCCCTGAGGAACGCCCGCTGTGACACGCAATGACTGCTGTCCTTTGCTCGTCTCGTACAGCAGCACTCTGCTCTGAAAGTAGCTCTTCAGGATCTGGCATAGATAGTCGGGAACCCTCATTATATGCAGCGCTGCAGCGATGGCTTCCCAGCTGGCACTGTTGAACGCGTTCTTCACATCTATCGTGACCACAGCGCAGTATCGAGCTCCTCTTCGCTTCTGTTTAGATGACTTCTCAGCACTCTCGAGCACTATCCGAATTGCATCCACTGTCGATGCTCCTTTGCGGAAACCGAACTGCATCTTGGACAGTCCGCGCTCACCTTCCGTGAATTTCGTCAACCTGTTAAGAATGATCCTTTCCAGGAGTTTTCCGAGTGTATCCAGCAGGCATATGGGCCTGTACGAGGTCGGGTCGCCAGGTGGCTTCCCTGGCTTCGGCAGTAACACCAGCTTCTGGACCTTCCACATTTCGGGGAAGTTGCCTTCATTTAGGCACTTCTGCATCACTATCCTGAACATGTCCGGATATGCCAGGATCGCAGCTTTCAGTACCACGTTTGGTATTCCATCCGGACCAGGGGCTTACTTTGATTCTAGGCGCTTCGATGCTTCTACTAGCTCGTCGTTAGTCACTTGCCGATCCGTGCTTGTTCGTTCTTCTTCGCCGTACGGTGTCGGTGGCCATATAGTTGGATCGTGCTTCGGGAAAAGATCCTCGACGATTATCTTCAGCTTGCTCGGACACATTTCGGCTGGCGCCGTCGGACCCTTCATTTTCGCCATCACGATTCGGTATGCGTCACCCCAGGGATTGGCGTCTACTTCTCGGCATAGCTCCTTGTGGCACTCTGACTTGTTAAGTCTGATCTCCCGTTTTAAAGCGGCCCTAGCTTCCCGAAACGCTGCCTTACGCTCTTTTCTATCTGGTTCCGACCTTGCTCTTTGGGCCCGCCTTCTGGCTCTGAGACGAGCAGCGCGTAACGTACTAAGCGTCTCGTTCCACCAGAAAGCTGGACGCCGTCCGAAATGTGCTAACAGAGCCTTCATTGCACAATCGTACGTCTAGCTTCGCTAGAGCTTCCTGCATGATACACCCTCTTGTGTTGGTTACTCTACTGCCCCATTCCACAGCCCAGGCGTTGAAGTCACCACCAATGACTACCGGCTTCCGATCGATCAACTGCTCGGTTAACTGCTCCAGCATTAGGCTGAACTGCTCTACTGTCTACCTTGGGGGAGCGTAGCAGCTACATACGAAGATGCCGTTGATTTTGGCTATCACGAAACCCTCGTATGAACGTTCTACCACTTCTTGGATGGGGAATCTTCCCATTACTTGTATCGCAGCGGTTCCTGATCTATCCGCCACCCAGTTACCGTTATTAGGGGGGACTTGATAAGGCTCTGCGATCAAAGCGACATCGCACATAGTTTCTGTCGTATACTACCACAACAGTTGCTGTGCGGTATCACAGTGATTCAGGTTTATCTGGGTCACCTCCATCACCGTTGGCCTGCAGTCGCCTTCTTGTAGGCTGGGCATTTAAAGCCACCCGTCTGATGGTCGTTTCCTTCCGCTGCGGTGTAAAGCAAGCACTTCGGTCTCTGCGTGCAGTCTCTCGCAAGATGGCCCGTCTCTCTGCATTTTCAGCATATCCCGGATCTGTTCGTATCCCTTCCTTAACCGGATCGTCATGTGCACCTCGCCCAGTTTGCACTGCTGCTTCATAGCACCTCTCAGCTCGTCTTCCGTTGTTATTTCGTCGAGGTCCTTGCACACAATTACCATCTCCGGGCTTAAGGCTTTAACTTCTGCCTGTCCATCCATTGATTTAGTTATAGTCTCCTGTAAGGCAGAGCTACTAGTCGTAGTATTCTTCTTAAGCTCGAGGAGCATCTCATTTTTTTGGGTACGCCTGACTCTTAACACGTTTTCCCCCAAATCTTTCAGCTCCGGAGGACCTCTCTGACCTTTTTGAGCAGTGCTGCGTACGTAGTCTCGTCATTTGCTTTGACGAGCACGGCTTCTCCCTTAGGCGCCTTCTGACGAGCCGAGGGTTCTGATTTCCTCTTCTGCTCCCCTTTTCGCTCCTCCTTCCTTTTTTGCTGTTTCCCGCGTTTCTCCTTCCGATCTACAATGGTACTCCAGCTTTCACCCTGTAAGGTGGCGTCCTCTCCTTCGGCAGCAACAGCGTCCTCGAGCGTCTGCCTTTTTGACCCGCCTGGTCTTTCGTCTCCTGGCGAGGATCTTGTCCTCTTTGGAGTTATGGGAACTGGCGTGTTCTTCACTCCAATCTGCCTCTCCTTACCCTGTTTCGGAGGGGCTAGAAGGTTAGTGGCCTTAGCCGACGCGGATGCTCGCTCAGCTGAATCTGCCCTCTGCGTTGCCGTATCGTACTCTTTCACGGCAGACAGTAGCGCCTTCCGGATTTTGATGACCAAAGACATTTGTGGACATTGTTTCTCGTGTCCACGAACTTGTGGAGCTCCTCCACCAAGTGCTTCGCTACCACTACCTTTGGCGTTTGTGGGGTGTAGCTCATTCCGCTGTGCTCCGGCTGTTTTTGTTGCTGCTGTTGCTGTTGCTTCGGCTTCCCCTCCTCCTGCTCTTGCTGGATGACTTCAGCTACTACTGGTGGTGGTGACCTCACCAACCCGCCTCTGGCAAACGGATTCACCGTGACTGCTCCACTCCACTCCACTCCACTCCACTCGCTGCACATAGTCGCCTCTCGCGATCCCATGATTATCTATGCTGCCAAAAAGCAGCAGTGAGGTCATGCAAGGGTTGACACTATCCTTCATGGGGAGTAGTGTTCAGAGCCGGATCGGCGTAAATCGGGAATGCCTCAACCGAACCTAGTACCACCAACCAAATGATGGCGAGTTTCGAACGTACCCGGAGACCTACCAGGGTTTTGTTGGGACGGAGGCAGCCATGCTGTTAGCCCACTCGCCATTTCAAGTCAGTGTCATCCTTCCTTACACAGGGAGTAGAACAGCATGCCTGTCAGTCCAAAGTCGCCATCCTATTCGTTATCCGTTTACGTTCGCCATGGCCAGTGTACCATAATCAGGATGTTACTGGCGTCGATCCTGATGTGCCGGTGGGCACTCCGGTTGGGCTAGAGTGCTTTTATTGCCTAGATCTTAGATTATTGGAATCTTAGGATCTTAGCAGAAGCGGCACAGACTCGCTTCGTCGGAGCTGCTTTCGGAGTTATGACTTTTTTTAGAGGTTTAGAAGAGCCCAATCTTAGACCCACCATATCCTAGCAAAGCTCCCCAACTCGCAGTAGGGCCGTGGGGGGGGGGGGGGGTTCGTTCGGCCCCTAGACTCCTGTCCTTCCTGTCCCTGCTGCCCCCGTGTATGTGTGTGTATGTGCGTCTGTGTGTGTATGTGACCAAAAATGTCACTCATTTTTTCAGAGATGGCTGAACCGATTTTGACAAACTTAGTCTCAAATGAAAGATACAACGTTCCCATAGGCTGCTATTGAATTTCTGATGGATCCGACTTCCGGTTCCGGAATTACAGGGTGGTGAGCAGAAAATGTCGATTTTAATAAATTCGGCAATGAAGGTGAATTTTTTTTTCCAAAATATGGAATAGAATAGAATAGAATAGAATAGAATAGAATAGAATAGAATAGAATAGAATAGAATAGAATAGAATAGAATAGAATAGAATAGAATAGAATAGAATAGAATAGAATAGAATAGAATAGAATAGAATAGAATAGAATAGAATAGAATAGAATAGAATAGAATAGAATAGAATAGATAGAATAGAATAGAATAGAATAGAATAGATAGAATAGAATAGAATAGAATAGAATAGAATAGAATAGAATAGAATAGAAAGAATAGAATAGATAGAATAGAATAGAATAGAATAGAATAGAATAGAATAGAATAGAATAGAATAGAATAGAATAGAATAGAATAGAATAGAATAGAATAGAATAGAATAGAATAGAATAGAATAGAATAGAATAGAATAGAATAGAATAGATAGAATAGAATAGAATAGAATAGAATAGAATAGAATAGAATAGAATAGAATAGAATAGAATAGAATAGAATAGAATAGAATAGAATAGAATAGAATAGAATAGAATAGAATAGAATAGAATAGAATAGAATAGATAGAATAGAATAGAATAGAATAGAATAGAATAGAATAGAATAGAATAGAATAGAATAGAATAGAATAGAATAGATAGAATAGAATAGAATAGAATAGAATAGAATAGAATAGAATAGAATAGAATAGAATAGAATAGAATAGAATAGAATAGAATAGAATAGAATAGAATAGAATAGAATAGAATAGAATAGAATAGAATAGAATAGAATAGAATAGAATAGAATAGAATAGAATAGAATAGAATAGATAGAATAGAATAGAATAGAATAGAATAGAATAGAATAGAATAGAATAGAATAGAATAGAATAGAATAGAATAGAATAGATAGAATAGAATAGAATAGAATAGAATAGAATAGAATAGAATAGAATAGAATAGAATAGAATAGAATAGAATAGAATAGAATAGATAGAATAGAATAGAATAGAATAGAATAGAATAGAATAGAATAGAATAGAATAGATAGAATAGAATAGAATAGAATAGAATAGAATAGAATAGAATAGAATAATAGAATAGAATAGAATAGAATAGAATAGAATAGAATAGAATAGAATAGAATAGAATAGAATAGAATAGAATAGAATAGAATAGAATAGAATAGAATAGAATAGAATAGAATAGAATAGAATAGAATAGAATAGAATAGAATAGAATAGAATAGAATAGAATAGAATAGATAGAATAGAATAGAATAGAATAGAATAGAATAGAATAGAATAGAATAGAATAGAATAGAATAGAATAGAATAGAATAGAATAGAATAGAATAGAATAGAATAGAATAGAATAGAATAGAATAGAATAGAATAGAATAGATAGAATAGAATAGAATAGAATAGAATAGAATAGAATAGAATAGAATAGAATAGAATAGAATAGAATAGAATAGAATAGAATAGAATAGAATAGAATAGAATAGAATAGAATAGAATAGAATAGAATAGAATAGATAGAATAGAATAGAATAGAATAGATAGAATAGAATAGAATAGAATAGAATAGAATAGAATAGAATAGAATAGAATAGAATAGATAGAATAGAATAGAATAGAATAGAATAGATAGAATAGAATAGAATAGAATAGAATAGAATAGAATAGAATAGAATAGATAGAATAGAATAGAATAGAATAGAATTGAATAGAATAGAATAGAATAGAATAGAATAGAATAGAATAGAATAGAATAGAATAGAATAGAATAGAATAGAATAGAATAGAATAGATAGAATAGAATAGAATAGAATAGAAAGAATAGAATAGAATAGAATAGAATAGAATAGAATAGATAGATAGAATAGAATAGAATAGAATAGAATAGAATAGAATAGAATAGAATAGAATAGAATAGAATAGAATAGAATAGATAGAATAGAATAGAATAGAATAGAATAGAATAGAATAGAATAGAATAGAATAGAATAGAATAGAATAGAATAGAATAGAATAGAATAGAATAGAATAGAATAGATAGAATAGAATAGATAGAATAGAATAGAATAGAATAGATAGAATAGAATAGAATAGAATAGATAGAATAGATAGAATAGAATAGAATAGAATAGAATAGAATAGATAGAATAGAATAGAATAGAATAGAATAGAATAGAATAGAATAGAATAGAATAGAATAGAATAGAATAGAATAGAATAGAATAGAATAGAATAGAATAGAATAGAATAGAATAGAATAGAATAGAATAGAATAGAATAGATAGAATAGAATAGAATAGAATAGATTGAATAGAATAGAATAGAATAGAATAGAATAGAATAGAATAGAATAGAATAGAATAGAATAGAATAGATATTAGAATAGATAGAATAGAATAGAATAGAATAGAATAGAATTAGAATAGAATAGAATGAATAGAATAGAATAGAATAGAATAGAATAGAATAGAATAGAATAGAATAGAATAGAATAGAATAGAATAGAATAGAATAGAATAGAATAGAATAGAATAGAATAGAATAGATTAGAATAGAATAGAATAGAATAGAATAGAATAGAATAGAATAGAATAGAATAGATTATAGAATAGAATAGAATAGAATAGAATAGAATAGAATAGAATAGAATAGAATAGAATAGAATAGAATAGAATAGAATAGAATAGATGAATAGAATAGAATAGAATAGATTAGAATAGAATAGATAGAATAGAATATAGAATAGAATAGAATAGATAGAATAGAATAGAATAGAATAGAATAGAATAGAATAGAATAGAATAGAATAGAATAGAATAGAATAGAATAGAATAGAATAGAATAGAATAGATAGAATAGAATAGAATAGAATTAGAATAGAATAGAATAGAATAGAATAGATAGAATTAGAATAGAATAGAATAGAATAGAATAGAATAGAAGAATTAGAATAGAATAGAATAGAATAGAATAGAATAGAATAGAATAGATAGTTAGAATAGAATAGAATAGAATAGAATAGAATAGAATAGAATAGAATAGAATAGAATAGAATAGAAGAATAGAATAGAATAGAATAGAATAGAATAGAATAGAATAGAATAGAATAGAATAGAATAGAATAGAATAGAATAGAATAGAATAGAATAGAATAGAATAGAATAGAATAGAATAGATAGAATAGAATAGAATAGAATAGAATAGATAGAATAGAATAGAATAGAATAGAATAGAATAGAATAGAATAGAATAGAATAGAATAGAATAGAATAGAATAGAATAGAATAGAATAGAATAGAATAGAATAGAATAGAATAGAATAGAATAGAATAGAATAGAATAGAATAGAATAGAATAGAATAGAATAGAATAGAATAGAATAGAATAGAATAGAATAGAATAGAATAGAATAGAATAGAATAGAATAGAATAGAATAGAATAGATAGAATAGAATAGAATAGAATAGAATAGAATAGAATAGAATAGAATAGAATAGAATAGAATAGAATAGAATAGAATAGAATAGAATAGAATAGAATAGAATAGAATAGAATAGAATAGAATAGAATAGAATAGAATAGAATAGAATAGAATAGAATAGAATAGAATAGAATAGATAGAATAGATTAGAATAGAATAGAATAGAATAGAATAGAATAGAATAGAATAGAATAGAAAGAATAGAATAGAATAGAATAGAATAGAATAGAATAGAATAGAATAGAATAGAATAGAATAGAATAGAATAGAATAGAATAGAATAGAATAGAATAGAATAGAATAGAATAGAATAGAATAGAATAGAATAGAATAGAATAGAATAGAATAGAATAGAATAGAATAGATAGAATAGAATAGAATAGAATAGAATAGAATAGAATAGAATAGAATAGAATAGATAGAATAGAATAGAATAGAATAGAATAGAATAGAATAGAATAGAATAGAATAGAATAGAATAGATAGAATAGAATAGAATAGAATAGAATAGAATAGAATAGAATAGAATAGAATAGAATAGAATAGAATAGAATAGAATAGAATAGAATAGAATAGATAGAATAGAATAGAATAGAATAGAATAGATAGAATAGAATAGAATAGAATAGAATAGAATAGAATAGAATAGAATAGAAATAGAATAGAATAGAATAGAATAGAATAGAATAGAATAGAATAGAATAGAATAGAATAGAATAGAATAGAATAGAATAGAATAGAATAGAATAGAATAGAATAGAATAGAATAGAATAGAATAGAATAGAAATAGAATAGAATAGAATAGAATAGA